>NC_041398.2:102664287-102764287 GCF_900747795.2 Erpetoichthys calabaricus
CGCCCCTCCGGTTGTAATATGACCAAGTTGTGCGCTGAGCTTACTCTTGAGCATGCAACGTATACTTGGCCATGTGAAAAGCAAATCAAGAACAGCAAGACCGCGCCAGCTGCGGAGCTCAGCTTGAAGCGAAATGAAGTGAATGAAATGAGGTGAATGGGAGGGGAGATGATCACGTGACTCCAACACCCGCCTTAACTCTCCATCCCTCCACAAACACACAAACACAGTCTCTCGGATCCCAACTCTCCTTTATATATATAGATAAATAGCAAAATACCCGCGCTTCGCAGCGGAGAAGTAGTGTGTTAAAGAGGTTATGAATAAGAAAAGGAAACATTTTAAAAATAACGTAACATGATTGTCAATGTAATTGTGTTGTCATTGTTATGAGTGTTGCTGTCTTTTATATATATAATATACACACACACACACACATAAACATATATATACATATACATATATATATACATATCTACATATACACATATCTACATATACATACGTATATACACATATACACATCCACATAAACATATATATACATATACAAATTTACATATCTACATATATATATATATAGACATACATATATACATACATACATTCACATATATATATATATATATATATATACTGTATATATACATATCTACTTATTGGCTCCTGTATTTAGGATATAGCAGGTTGGATAATGGACGGATGGACATTTGAATGCATAGCCCCATTTGCCCGTTTTCGTATTTTTTCTTTCTTCAGTAATATTTCAGCAAACCCGGAGCTTGTCAGTTCAAATCCTGGTACTGACACCACTGTGTGACCCTGAGGAAGTCACTTCACCTGCCTGTGCTGCAAAAAACAAAAGTAATGTAACAAATTGTACCTCAGATGTTGTAAGTTGGTGGAATAAAGGCATAAGTAAAATAGATAAATATGTATTATACACATAGGAACTATTCATTTATTTTCAGTTAAGTCATCTGCAGCAAACTTTTATAAATGAGGGTTTCTGATTTTTAGATAGTGCAAACTGTTTCTTCTTCATTGACGTTTTCTCTTGGAGAGCTTTTTTCATTTCATTGAAAATGAAAGCAGCAGCTGCCAAAATATGTAGCTTTCTTATTAATTTTTCAACATTGTGTAAAATAAAAGTATAAAGTAACATAAAAGGTTTAAATACTGGCTATTCTTTTACACTAAAATATTACTACAGAGATACAAAAAAAGTAAAATGGATATGTTCTTTTTCTTTAAGGAGATTAAATATTACTGAAGAAAGAAAAAAAAAATTAAACAGCCAAATGGGGCTATGCATACGAACTTAAAAGGTTTAAATAAAACAGAAATATATATTTTATTTTTACTTGCTTAACTTGTGGAGGGTGTATCCTGTAGCAAAGCCCTAACTTTTTTCGTGAAAGCCCGTTTCAGTCAATAAGTCTTAAAAAAACGTGTAAAGATATTGACAATAAGCTAAGTCATCTGCAGCAAAGTTTTATAAATGAGGGTTTCTCCTTTTTAGACAATAAGCTACGCAAACCCAGGAAGACATGGAATCGTTTAAATCAAGTATCATTACATCTTCCTTTCTTAAAGAGAAGTAAGGCAGAACTTATAAGCTTACATATTTATATATAGACATACATATATATATATATATATATATATATATATATATATATATATATATATATATATATATATATATATATGTCTGAAGCCGTGCAAGCACACTCTTGAGAATGCAACGTATAGTTGTACAGAAGAAAAGCAATCTTGCCTCAAATGAATGGCAACCTTTTGTAGGTCTATGAAGTTAATTTAAACTTTAGGTTTACACGGTGCTTTCTTTCCGAAGTACCTGCACTCATGAATATGTCTGTATGTGTTAGTCGGTCAAATCCACGCGCTTCGCACCGGCGAAGTACCGCTTTTAAATTTTTATTAAGAAGAAAATAAAACGTTTTTAAATTGAGGGAAAATATACTAATAACAGTTTGTTAAGGATCAGTTTTTTTGTGAAGCTGCCTTTACTCGAGTGATCACTTCGACCTGACTTGGTGGCCAAGTATAAGCGTTACCTGGAAGTAACCACCCATACAATCAGATTGTGAATCAGACTACGAATGCCGTGAATGTAATTACACACTCACTGCACTTGCTTACGGTAATCGAACCTCGGACGTCAGCGCTAGAGGGGATTAGCAGCGGTGAAGTATTGCTTTTAAATTTTAATTAAGAACAAAAGAAAACCTCAGAGGTTCGATTCCCGAAAGGGAGTGAAGTGAGTGTCCGGTCACCTAGCAGGTAACGCTTATGGTCGGACAGCAAGTGACGTAACATCAGCCACGGTGCCTTCAGTTGTGAGAAGCAGATCATAGAATGATTGAAAATAGTTTTGCATTTACCTTTTTAGTAAAAGGCGAGCTTTTAAGCCTGAGAAATCACCCCGTAAATGCACACGTTTAATTGCACATGTCTTAATATGTATGGTTACACAGTATTAAAAGACAGTGAAGAACGTGATTTACCTTTGTTCCCGCGTTTGATAAAAGGCGAGCTTTTAAGCCTGAGAAATCACCCCGTAAATGCACACGTTTAATTGCACATGTGTTAATATGTATGCTTACACAGTATTAAAAGACAGTCAAAAATTAATGTCATTTACCTTCGTTTGACTCGTGCTGTAAATCTCTTCCTTGTTTTTAGTTCACGTGATTACGTAGGAGGCGTGATGACGCGATACGTGACTCCGCCTCCTCCATTACAGTATATGGACAAAAAATATGTTCCAGTTATGACCATTACGCGTAGAATTTCGAAATGAAACCTGCCTAACTTTTGTAAGTAAGCTGTAAGGAATGAGCCTGCCAAATTTCAGCCTTCCACCTACACGGGAAGTTCGAGAATTAGTGATGAGTGAGTCAGTCAGTCAGTCAGTCAGTCAGTCAGTGAGTCAGTGAGGGCTTTGCCTTTTATTAATATGTATAGATAATAAAATGTGTGGTGGGTGATTATACAATGTCTGCCTATTTGTGTCTGGGCCACACAGCCCAGGTTTTCTGAAAAACAAGCACACAAGCTGGCAGGGCTGACATGTGAGGGATATACGGTAAACACAATAAGAATTCATCCAGAATTACAGCACAAAACAGCTACAGTACTTCAAGTACTATTCTTATACAGTACTTCAAGCAGCTCTGAACTCATCGGCATCTGAAGTGTCTGAGGTTAACATGATGGCTGAAGATTTACATGCACTCTATGAACAATTCACCAATCAAAATGTAGTCCCCAATTTTTTTTTTAAACTTTGAAAATGACAGTTTTCCTTTCAAGGTGTATTTTATGCTGCATGCCATGTCACTAAAATAAATACATGAAGAAAATAATGAAATACATAAATAAATGAGCAGCAAAAACATACTTCATGACACATTTAAACATTCATGCTCCCATATCATTTTCTAGTTATTTATTGTCACATTTCACAGTGCATGTTTATTTGTATATTTATGTATTTAATTTTATTGAAAACATTTCTCCATAACAGAGAAGCAGCCAGAGAGATCAAGCTGCTCATCCTATCTATTAAATATGACACTGCAATATGCATTAATAATATCCCTCAAGAAATAGTCAATTCCTTCATATGTTTAGGAATGGGGCTTGATGATAAATTAACATGGAACACACATAAAAAGTATTATTAATGAATGTCAAACAGTTTCAAACTTAATGAGAGGAATAACATCAGACTTGGTGGGCCAATAAGGCTATTCTTTTATAAATATACAGATGAATGTAAAGATCAATTATAGCGTTAACTAGCTGTGTACAGTAATCCCTCGCTATATAGCGCTTCGCCTTTCACGGCTTCACTCCATCGCGGATTTTATATGTAAGCATATTTAAATATATATCGCGGATTTTTTGCTGGTTCGCGGATTTCTGCAGACAATGGGTCTTTTAATTTCTGGTACATGCTTCCTCAGTTGGTTTGCCCAGTTGATTTCATACAAGGGATGCTATTGGCAGATGGCTGAGAAGCTACCCAGCTTACTTTTCTCTCTCTCTCTTGCGCTGACTTTCTCTGATCCTGACGTAGGGGGATTGAGCAGGGGGGCTGTTCGCACACCTAGACGATAGGGACGCTCGTCTAAAAATGCTGAAAGATTATCTTCACGTTGCTATCTTTTGTGCAGCTGCTTCCTGAAACGACATGCTGCACGGTGCTTCGCATACTTAAAAGCTCGAAGGGCACGTATTGATTTTTGAATGAAAAACAAACTCTGTCTCTCTCTCTCTCTTTCTCTGCTCCTGACGGAGGGGGTGTGAGCTGCCGCCTTCAACAGCTTTGTGCCGCGGTGCTTCGCATACTTAAAAGCCAAACAGCCCTATTGATTTGTTTGCTTTTCTCTATCTCTGTGACATTATCTGCTCCTGACGCGCACTCCTTTGAAGAGGAAGATATGTTTGCATTCTTTTAATTGTGAGACGGAACTGTCATCTCTGTCTTGTCATGGAGCACAGTTTAAACTTTTGAAAAAGAGACAAATGTTTGTTTGCAGTGTTTGAATAATGTTCCTGTCTCTCTACAACCTCCTGTGTTTCTGCGCAAATCTGTGACCCAAGCATGACAATATAAAAATAACCATATAAACATATGGTTTCTACTTCGCGGATTTTCTTATTTCGCGGGTGGCTCTGGAAAGCAACCCCCGCGATGGAGGAGGGATTACTGTAATTAACATTAACTTCTGTAGCGCAACATGCAATGTGTATGTCTCTGTAATATGCCATTTGGTATGGGATTCATAAAAGCCATCTATCGGAATGACAGAGATATAGGAACTTGACATACACACAGACATTTATTCTTTTATTATGATGGATAGATGTCAGCATGGTTAAGAAGATTGGATGTGATACAATCATCATCCTTGAGAGTATGAACAGGGGCCACCTCTACATCTCTTTTTTTCAGCATTGCAGTAGGAATCTGGAGGATGGCATTAGCTTTAAGATCTTATGCTCGAGATATTTCATACTGGGAATCTGTGACAGAATGTGCCTTAGAAGATCTAACTAAAATAGGATGGGAGCATCAATATAATAAATAATTATGGGGTAATGAGATAGACTTGGAAGTGCTGTTAAAAAAAAAATATTGGGTACAGTCTGCAGGAGACTTTGCTGGTCTACTCTGGCTTTTTAATAAACCTATTGTTGATTTCTTCATAGAGGAAATAAATAAGACTGATGTAAAGACAGAATGTTGAAGAAAGTGCTTTGCAAAAAATATTTTATCTTATTGGTGTTACCATTTACATATATACATACTATCATGATCTGGTTTCATACTACTATTTTCTTTTTGAGTTTATGATGTTTTTATTCTCAAGAAATCTGGTGTGGATCCCTATAACCTAACTAATTATCATTCAATCTCAAATTTACCTTTTCTTTCAAAAACATTTGAAAAAACTGCTGCTGTGCAAGTTCACTCTTATCTTACTGGCAATCATTTGTTTGAACAATTTCAGTCTGGTTTTCGTCCATTTCACAGTACAGAGACAGTCCTCGTCAAAATCATTAATGATCTGCTGATGGCAGTTGACTCTGGGCTATTAACCATTCTTGTGCTCCTTAATCTGAGCTCTGCCTTTGATACAGTCTCTCATAATTTTCTCTTAGGTATTGTCTACTAAGCCTAATTCCACTCTTCCACCTTCTTTCCTTTCTGACTGCCTGCTGGAAGTTAAATCATGATTAACTGCTAATTTTCTTAAATTAAATACTGATAAAACATTGGTTCTTCTGGTAGGAACTAAACTGTTTTGGCCAAATGTGATAATATTTCTTTGACTATTGATAATATTGATAGCACCTTAAAATTTGAGGCGCATATTAATAATACTCGGTCTGTAAATTTCTATGTACATAACATCAGCCGTTTACATTCATCTCTTTCAGCTACCAGCACTGCTATTCTTGTTAATGCTCTGGTTACATCTTGTATTGATAACTGTAATTCTATCCTCTTTGGTCTTCCTCACAAACTCCTCCACAAACTTCATTTGGTTCAGAAAGCTGCTGCTTGTATTATTACCAGAACCCCTTCCATAGAACACATTACTCTTGTCCTTCAGCAGCTTCACTAGCTCCCTGTTAAATATCACTTTTGATTTTAAGTTTTTGCTTATTACTTACAAGATCCTCCATAAACTGGCACCTCCTTATCTTTCTAATGTTCTTCATATCTGAATTCCTTCCCATATCCTTAGATCTTCCTCCTCTATTAATCTTATTATACCCTCCTGCTTGCTTGACTACCATGGGGTTTAGAGCTTTCAGCTGAGAGGCCCCTCACCTCTGGAATTCTCTCCCACAAGATACTCATAATATTGACTCTATACCTACCTTTAAACCTCACCTTAAAACACGTCTTTTTAAGATGGCTTATTCTGTTTGATATAAATTATAGTTGATATATTTAAAATTTTATCATTGTATTTATTCTGGTTCTATTATACTGTAATATTTTATTAATTTTATATTGTGACTGTTGTTTTTAATGTATTCTGTAAGGTGTCCTTATGTGTCTTGAAAGGTGGCTATAAATAGTTATTATTTGTGGACACTAGAGGGCACTGTAGCTCTTCAAACCCAGAATACAAGTGCAGTCACACAGTCAATATTTTTCAGTAATTTAAATCCAGTACCTTATACAGGTTTCAATACCCCTTCAACAGACTTTCTTTCAAAATAAATCCTTCGTATCTCCTTCGGGCAAGCTTTGTCTGCTCGACTCTAGCTCACCTGGATGAGGCTGGATAACTCCTTTTATTTCAGGACGATGGACTGCTTCCGGTGTCAAATAACTTCAGCCTGGCAGGACTTCTGGGTCAGATGGAACCTCCTTTGAGGTAGACATCTTTCTTATAGCTCCCTCTGGAGGCACCCACACACCCCAACAGGGTTGTTCTCTGAGACTACATGTCCCAAGGTGCCCTGCTGGAGTCTGAATGGGAGCTCTGCCAGAGGGAGGGTGCTACCTAGCATATTGGAGGAATATACAGCTCCCAGTCCTTCCATTTTATCCTATCCAGGAAAGGTACCGAAAACACATCCAGCCGAGACGCTTGTCCATTCACCTGGAGCTTCCCGTCCAGGAAAGTAACCTTCCCCTCTTCTGGTCAGGATGCCCGTTCATCCCATATTGCACTTACATATTATTA
Organism: Erpetoichthys calabaricus; assembly: GCF_900747795.2. Classification (NCBI taxonomy): domain Eukaryota; kingdom Metazoa; phylum Chordata; class Cladistia; order Polypteriformes; family Polypteridae; genus Erpetoichthys; species Erpetoichthys calabaricus. The sequence goes on from NC_041398.2 coordinate 102,671,529, forward strand.
TTATTATTAAGGATTCAAGGGTAAAAAGGTCACTACCTGGTATCCAAGATTGAGTAACAAACATTTCCTTGTTTATGCACACTCTTATTTGTTTTTCTGGTTTAATAGAATCCTTACTTTGTTCTCTGACTTTCATTTACAACTCTTGGTTTTGGCAAAAGAGGACAGACTTTTGGTTGAAGAATCCAGGCTTGGCCACCAAGAGCATTTCATCTTCTGGTGGCACAAGCTTCTCTTGCTTGTCCCTGCACAGGCAATAACACAAAGATGGTTCTACATTTCCACACTAAGACAAAATGGGAGCATCAGTTTATATTCCCCAATTCAATGCAAACATTATAAAGAGATGTATAGACTATTTACTAATCTTTTCAGTTGAATTAATGTCTATAATTTTGGCATTAGGTTGCATAGAGTAATTATGAGCAAATAATGTGAGAGTTTGCTCTGATTCTGGGTTTGATATGACTAAGGTGCTACTATAATGGTTTTGTGGGCTCAAACTCATGTGGATACAGTGGGAAGTGAAATGGTTAATGGACTCTTCAGAAAGCTTTATGTAGATCACAGATGGATATTAAAGTGTCTCTAAGTTTGTCAGGAGCAAAGAGTCTCTGCAAAAAGGAAATTGTTAAATTTGGGCAAAAGAGAATCTGGAAAAACGGCTTGGCATTTATTTCTAATTCAAAATTTAGTTGAAAGGAATATTTTATAGGGAAACATAGGAGGGATGTGATCATTATAAGCAGACTATGAATAGTCACTTTAGGCTTAACAGTAGCCTAAAACTAACGGGGAACTATAAGGACGGTTTAACTTCAGAATCTGTGTCACAAGTATTACTGAAGTGTAAAAATGATGAAATGAAGAGAGGCTGGCAGAAAACACATGTAAGGGCTTTAGGTGTATATGGCCTAACTCTAAAAGGGTTGTAGGTAGGTCTAGTAGAAGTAAAGAAATATTTGACAAAGTGTTGAAATTTTTTAAACAGACAAGACTGAATAAAAGGATATAAGGATGCTATTTCCAGCAGTGCAGAAGATGGCAGTAATACACCACCCTATGTAAGAATTGGCAATAGGAGAAGAAAAAGAATAAGAATCAGTTCACAGACTGCGCCATTGATCCTTGGTAACCTGTTTGCAGTGAGTCTTGGAGAAACTGTGCTTGTAAGTTATTACTGTTGTTTTGCGGATCATGTTTTGGTACATTGATATCTGATTTAAAGTATCAACGTTGTATAACTTCACCAAATGTCTCAGTTCAGACAAATGTTAATGTTTGTCAGTAATGCCTGTCACTGGAAGAAATTTACATAATAGAAATGAAGTTACTAGCATATTAAAACACATTTGTTTTACAGTTTAATTGATAGTAAATAACAAATATTCAGCTATTTTAAGTTTTAAAGTTTGTATTTTTAAAGCTTCAACATATATACTTAGGTATTGTGTTAGTTTCCTTAATAAATAAGGAAACAGAGAAAGTGAAATTTCAAATATATGAAAAAAATAACATTACAGTGTCCCTACAACATTAAAAGGAAACTCCCCTGAGGATGTAAAAACCAAGGGGGTCTGGAGAATGTAGACCAGGAATATAGTAGAATAGGTGAATTAGTACATGAAATGGTAGGTTTAAAATTGCACCTTTCTGAGTAAAAGTGTGACATAATGCTCTGCCATTCCTATTGGGTGCACTTCAAAAATAATATGCCAAACAGTAGACCAATAAGCAAAGACGAAAATAACTAAAAATGACGTCAACATCTACACTTAAACTAAGACCTTTTAGATAGCCAGATTGCCCTTTGGGTAGAGCTATGTAAAAACGGCATAGCAGGAGAAGTGTGGAGAGAAGCTCTCTTTTCTTTAAATGGTCAATGACAGGTGGCAATGTGTTGTTCCACCGGAAATCAGTTTTATCTTGTGAATGCATTCATTGAGGATATTGTGGCTAGAGCTTATCAATTTCCTGACCTAAGACTTTTATCTGCACTCTCATAAAATTCTAACCATGTAACCATTTTAAAGTGACAAGTACCTCTTTAGTTGTCACACTCAGAAGGTGTCTTACTGAATATTGTTTGTTATAATGCTTTTACATTTACTTGTGCTCATTATTAAAAAAATAACATAAAGGTTAGTCTTTAAATGATTGAAAATTGAGTCTCATGTTAAGGATACCAAAATGAGTGTACAATAAACATATCTGAAAAACAGTCCAACCTACAAACCATGTCTACATATTGAAAACCATGTCAAGTTCATCCATCTATTCCCAAAACTCTTAATTTAGTTCACTGGAGCTGAGACCTATCCTGACACTATCAGATGAATAGGCATTATAAGCCTCACTCACAGATGGACACTTTAGAGTCTCCTAATTGGTATTTCTTTGAAATCTGGGAAGAAAGCCCCTGTGAACACAAAAATTTTGAGCAAAGTCTACACCCAAAGCACTCAGAACTCAGGACTCTGGAGCTGTAAGGCAGCAGCGCAAGGCACTGCACCAAACTGGGCCAGAATACATTCAGAGTGAATGTCATTGACATACTGTATATGTAAAGGTTATGCAGAATAAGAGATCTGCTCAGGGTCACAAAAAGACTGAGTGAGGGCTAAAAGCACAACTTTTAGTTTGAAATAAAAGACTAATTCTAAAATAATTTTTGATCAAAGGTATTTTTTCCCTAATCCTTTGCCACCATTTTTTAGAATTAACTTTTTTTTTATATATTTATCTTAATACATAATTCGCCTGCCTCCCCACTCACTCACTCACTCACTCACTCACTCACTCACTCACATCCGTCCGAAGCCGAATGCGTAGTCGCCTTCTGCGCAGCTGCCCGAAAAACCTTACGAGACCGGCATCCAACCCCAACATCGTGGCAGGTGGCGGATTTACGGCCGCAAAAATTCAAAGAGAAAGGCGACTTCAATTAAAGCTCTAGAGGCCTGAAAGGCGATTTTGACTACAGCTTGAGGCCTAATTACGCATTCTGATTCAATTACGCATTCATTCAATACACCTATATCAGGTTTGTGGTGCTTATACTTTTTACTATTCCATATTGTACTGGAACATTCATCATTCAATATTATACTATAGGCCTGGAAAATTCATCAACTAACAGTACAAGCCTGTACAGTAATGAGTAAACTGGATTACAATCATTACAAAACAACTTCGTTACTTATCATTTGTTCTTCATACACTGCTGACACAAACTCGTGTCTTTTTGTCGAAATGGGCTCTTTGTCTAGTATTTTCATATTTTATAAAGTCCAGCGGGAAATGCCATATTAAGACTAACTGTAGTTCACATTGTGGTTGCAATACTTGAATTTGTGTAAGTCTATTATTATGTATTTAGCTGTTACTAAACATATGAATATTAGAATATTTTTGATGAGAACAGGCTACTCACCCCAACAAGCTTAACCATCTTATTCACCTATGTCACCCAAAAAAAATATAAAGTTGACATCTGACTGTCCCTAAAGTCGTACTTTCCACCATACTACTTGATAATTCATTTCTTATGTCTATGGTTTTCTGTGTGAAGAACAGCTTTTTAACATTTACAGTATGTGAAATCTGCCTGTAACAAGTTTCCAACTCTGTCACTTTGTTCTTGTTAAAGAATTTATTTTAAAGTATGAACTGGGATCTACAGTACTAATTCATTTGGTAATTTTAAACACTTCACTCAAGTCACTTTCTTAGTCACTGTTTTCTTAAAATGAAAAGGTTACGCTCATTAAAACTCTCAATCGCATAGCTCAAACCTCTTTGCTTGTCTTTTTTTGAAATATGGAGGCCAGGCCTTTACACAGTACTCCACGTGATGCCTCACTAGTATAATATACAACTTAATTATGACCTCCCTTGACTTGCACTCTGCACATCATGCTACAGTATATAACCTAACATTCTGTTAGCCTTCTTGATCACTTTGGATACTGCCTTGATGTAGATTGTGATGTGTCCACTTTGACTCCTAGGTCTTTCTCATAAGGTGAACTTTCAGACCTCCCATTGTGTTTTCATCTAAATTTTACTTCCTACATTATTATTATTACACATAATGCCTTACATTAAATTTCACCTGCCTCAACCTTTATGCTGTCCAAGTCCTTCCACAACCATTTAGTTGATTCTATATTACCTGCCCTTGCACCTAGTTCGATATCATCTGTAAACTTAACAAGCTTGCTGTTTGTATTCTTATCTTCCCGGTTCCTCCCTGTGTGGATAGCACTTTGAGTACTGAGAAAAGCGCTATATAAATGTAATGAATTATTATTATTATTATTATTATTATCTAGTTTTAGTTATAGTTTATGTAGAGCAGCAATTTCAGCACTGTTCCCTGAGGGACAGCACTTTTAACATCACCTAATTCTGAAAACGTACCGCTCACCATAACCATTTGCTTCCTTTGTTTAAATCAAATCTTGATAACCAACCTTTCAAGTGGTACCTTATGAAAAGCCTCCTAAAAATCAAGATAAATAATATATGCAATATATATCTGGAGAGACCTAAAAATGGCTGTCCACCAACGTTTACCATCCAACCTGACAGAACTGGAGAGGATCTGCAAGGAGGAATGGCAGAGGATCCCCAAATCCAGGTGTGAAAAACTTGTTGCATCTTTCCCAAGAAGACTCATGGCTGTATTAGCTCAAAAGGGTGCTTCTACTAAATACTGAGCAAACGGTCTGAATACTTAGGACCATGTGATATTTCAGTTTTTCTTTTTTAATAAATCTGCAACAATTTCAAAATTTCTTTTTTTTGTCTGTCAATATGGGGTGCTGTGTGTACATTAATGAGGAAAAAAATAAATTTAAATGATTTTAGCAAATGGCTGCAATATAACAAAGAGTGAAAAATTGAAGGGGGTCTGAATACTTTCCGTACCCACTGTATATATATATATATATATATAAAAATAAACGTAGGAGCGTGGAAGTGTGTCTGTCTGTCTGTCAGGCCCGGAAGTGAGAAGTGGAGTCGGGGTTAAGGCTCCACCTCAGAACATACACAAGCGAGGCCAGTACATCGTTAAAACGAAACCTCCAAAGAAAGAATCACTCACTTAGCGGCTAATACAGAGGCAAGGTGAGCACATCGGCAAAATGAAACCTTCTAGGATAAAGATGCCCAGAGTAGTTCCTTTCAACTACCTAACATCTCTGCATTTCAATTTTTTTTTCTGACAATTTCAATAGTTTCTAGGACTCCATGCTTTTTACAGCATGGGCTTACACAGCTAGTATATTTGAATAGTGTTCCTCTTAATTCACTCAGTGCTTATATATGTATTCATTGCCTTCTTTAAACACTAGAGGATAAATGTTACCTGGTGATTTGTCAGATTTCAGCCTATTTAAACAAAGCAGCAATGTCTAAATCACTAAGTATTTCCTTAGTAGCCATGATACTTTTGGGGGAGAGTTATAGACTTCTTCACACATGTATACAACATACCATATTATCAAGTCTGACTTATTCAATGAAGAAGATAACATTACATACAATAAAGTTGAAATTATCAAAACAGAATTCAGCCCCCACCTGAGAGAAAGAGAAGTGGGCCAACAGGTAGAGGAAATCTTTAAAAACATCAAAGAAGGGATCCTGTTCCCAGATATAAATGCTTATTGTAACATTTTATCAATTAGATGTTGCCATAATTTTAAAAAGTTTTGAACAGATCCTTTAAAGGAGAATTTGATTTTTTCCAATTTCAGCTAGTATGGAACATCAGTTACAATCAATTTGTATTGCTCCACTTTAAACCCATCTGGGACTACACCAAACACAACTGTTAATGGATTAGGAGTGATTGTGACACCAAGGATTTATTTTTTGGTCCAAAACTATGTTAATTTAGTGCGTGTGGTAATGTGCCTGCTGGGCATTACCAGTTTAAACAAAAGTTGATTTTGTTGCAAAATAAAAGTTAAAGCACTTACCTGTTTATACCGTTAAAGTGCAGGGTGCGCTTCGCTAACAGTTTGTCATTGGCTTCTGCAGGCTCACACAGCGGGATGTCGGCGACGGGTCGAGCGCGCCTACAGGTCAGGCCTGCAGGAGGATGCGCGTGTACCCCCATCATCAGGCCAAGCATTTCTTTTTAACCACCTGCCTTTAGCAAAGAAAAAGGTGCGAATCGCTTAGTTAAGTTTGTGCACGCATTCGGGGGAGAAGGGGATCCCCAAGCAAAGTAACTTACTTTAATAGAACGTAACTGGTTCGTCCAACAAGATCGCGTCGGAATGCGTTCAAGCGCGCACTCTCGCTACTAGCCTATTTAATTCAGGCCTTGAAGGTGCTGAGAGGAGCGCCTGTACAGAATGCACCTGCGTCAGCCCTTATAGGTGGAAGAGAACGGCGTGCTACAGGACTAGATGAAGAAGATTTGATCCCTGACTATAAGAGGCACTTCCTGTCTCAAGGGGTTGTCTATAGACTCGGTGGTGTGTAGAGCAAATTTAGTTAGTATACAAAACAGTGGCTTTTTGCATATATTTGTAATTAAAAATATATATATATTCTAGTTGTAGTATTGTTTTGGTGGAGGTATCTTATAGCTTGGGTTAGAGGTACACTTTTTGTTTTTCTTGTCACTTTATTTTCCCCCTTGTACATATTTTTGGTGGTATCAGTGGACTGTGTTATGTTTAGCTTTTTTCTGAGCACATTTTTCTTTAGGAAGACTAAAATTATATGTATACAGGTTGGTCTGCCTTCTACTATAAGAGATGCCCCTTCGGTCTCAGCTTTTAAATCCCGGCTGAAGACTCACTACTTTAGTTTAGCATATCCTGACTAGAGCTGCTAATTAACTGTCTCTGTTGTTAGTCATTAGCACTAAAACATAAGTAACATGATAGTTATAATTGGATACTAACCCTCACCTATTCTGTTTCTCTTCTCGGTACTCAAATGTGGCACTTGTTGCCATGGCCCACCTGTCAAGTTGTTTTGCGTGCATAAGGTAAAGTCATCCCTGATGGAGGATCACAGGAATCGTGAGAAAGAGGGGTCCTTTCATCGGATTGGCTGGCCCAACACTGTTTCAGCCAAATGGGGGAGGCCGCTTGATGAATGAGGTCTCCAGGACCCTAAATACATCCAAATCTTATGTGATATCATCTACTGTTAAATTCTGCTCCGTACTTCTAAAATTTTTATTTGTATACATATTGAGGATTTGTTCTATTCTGTGTATTGTATTGTATTGCATTGACCCCCTTCTTTTGACACCCACTGCACATCCAACCTACCTGAAAAGGGGTCTCTCTTTGAACGGCCTTTCCCAAGGTTTCTTCCATTTTCCCTACAAGGTTTTTTTTGGGAGTTTTTCCTTGTCTTCTTAGAGAGTCAAGGCTGGGGGGCTGTCAAGAGGCAGGGCCTGTTAAAGCCCATTGCGGCACTTCTTGTGTGATTTTGGGCTATACAAAAATAAATTGTATAGTATTGTATATACTTTCATTTTTGGGACTAACGGCTTCCCTGTAAATATAATTCACTGTTTTTGTCTGGGATGTTAATTTTGTGTTTATTTGTGGACCTGTAAATAAAACCCACTTTTGTTTTAAAAATAACACCCTTTTGTGTCTGTGTCTCCATGTCTGACTTCTCTCAAGTCTGATCCCGGTTGGTCCCGAACTACAAGACACCCACTGTGTAGTCTGGTGCCAACCTTGCCACTACAATGGGTGTCACAGTGCACTTCCAAAACATGTGGCTCTGTGATGCTGGTGCTAGATTGTTATGTTCACAGGTTGGATCTTGCCCTAGATACATTTTAAATGAGATAAATGTGATTGGAAAATTTCAAATTGAATGACTAAATGCTTTGCACATATGGAACTGGAGTGTATTCCACGCATGGCTCCATTCCATTGCCTTTGAGATAATAATAATAATTCATTACATTTATATAGCGCTTTTCTCAGTACTCAAAGCGCTAATGTCAAATAAAAGATCCTTTCCCCATTGTACACTGGGACTTTGGAAAGGAAGAAACTTTAAAATGTTTTATATATTACTGAGGTGATGTCTACGTGTCTTCAACACTGATCAGTATTGTCTCTGCAATAGAAAAGGTTGGGAGGTGAGGAAAAGTGGGTAGGTTCCTTTTAGCTAAGTTTCTGATTTGCAAATAGTGGAAAAATTGTATTGATAGGAAGTTAAATTTGAAGCATTATTGTTCATAAAATGCAAATACATTACCTATATACAGTTCTCTAAGTGTTTTAATCCCGGACATTTTCCAAAGATTAAATGCTGTGTAGGTTTGAGAGGGTAGAAAAAAGTGATTGTTATTTAGAGGTGCAACAGATAAATGCTTCTCTGTCTTGAAGTGCTCACTGCATTGGTTCCATATTTTGAGTGATTATAAATGTAGGTTCAAAGCATCTTTTGTTTCACAGTCCTTGGTATTTCACTGTCTATGAAAAGACACAGCTCATTACCAGTCTGAACTGGGACTTCTCTCTATCACATACACAACAGCTTCAAATCCCATTGTACAAAAGAATAAACTGTTACTAACATTCTGGACAATCAGTTTTATTGTATATACTGTTTGTTCTTGGAAACATTAATTAGAAGAATTGTCCATAATAATAATCCTGATTATTATTCCAAAAATAACCTGCTTTTCATGTACCAATATACCTTTTTATATCATATTATTGCAGTATATAACTGTTAATAAGTTAATTATCATATTCATTATTAACACAATCTGGAATACAAAATGAAATTCCTTAAATTTCCTTAAAAGAACTCTAATTTTTTTAACAGTATAATCACAGAGCACTTGGCCTTAACAGCACAGCATTATTCTGATTCTTTTTTTAACTTTAAAAGTACATTAACATCTGCTGATCTAAAACTTCACTGAGCTGCTCTCAGAAAGCACATATTCTGCACAATGCTGACCACTCTTTAAGGTTCTCTGTCTCAGTTGATGCCTTTCCATGGAGCTCTTTCCTTCCTGACACATAAAAAACACTATCGCTTTGTTGCTCTCTACATAGCAAAATAGCCAGGGTTAAACGCACCTTTATGGTGTTAAAGTAACCCTCAAAAGTATTCATTTGGAATCAACGTTTCCAAAGAAATCCTTTAAGTATTAATTTAACAATGTGAAGACCTGTCCTTTCCTGCATTTGCTATTAGCTCTTAACATTCTTCAAGGCCAATACAGTAAATCCATCAGAATGTCAAAATATATGAAAACTTTACACAGATTTTGTCAACACTGAATCTTGAGTCATCTTGTTTTCTTTAACTTTCTTCTTTTGGTGTTTTTATTGTTTTCATTAGTAGGATATTGTGGTAGCTCTTGGCTTCATACAAAGCTGTGGCCCTTTTATGTTGACTTTCTATCAGATCAAATAATAACACTGATGGGCTGTTCAGTGATGGCCATTGCCTTGTGTCCATTGCTTTTGAGATAAGCTCAAACCACACATAACAAGATGAAGCAGAATAAGAAGCTGAATAAATATTTTATTATTATTATTACCATCGCCTTTGAAATATTATGATTTTCCTTGATCATGAAGTTACCTATAGTGAAAGGTGCAATAAAAATTGAAAAACTGAACATAAAAATTGAGAAGCTTTTTTCCATGGCAAATACGTCAGCAATTGTTAATAAACCTCCCATTATACATGTACAATGATTTGTAATCAAAAATCAACAAATTATTTAAAATTAAATTTGTCTTGAATTAAAAAGGCCCATGCAGTAACAAAATGACAAACATGCTTTTTCACTTAATTTTAAAAAGGCTCAAATGGTTTGTGCTCCCTATTCTATTACTATCACTTAGCCTAGGGAGTTCATGTTCATTCTTCCCACATCTATTAAACTACAAAGTAAAGGCTGTAGTCCGTTCATCTCACACTTACTGTGGTTCTGCAGCCTGTCACGCTACTTTATTGGACAACCACAAACGGTCATACTCTGCGAGGTGCCAAGCTGAGCAGTGCATCTGTACAATGTTCCAGCTCACAATGCTTGTCAGATGCTTTCTTGTGATTTCTTGTTATTTTCCAGTAGGAGAGTACCATTACTGTAAGTTATTAAGTAGTATTAGATGATCAGATTTATTAAAACAAAGCTTCTTGCCACATTTATTCACAGGAGAATATGAAATGTGTACAATAACTGTAAGGGCAAAATAGAACAAAACTGCACATTGGCCATTTTGACTCCACTTAGTCTACCGTAAATAAAGCACAACGCATGTACAGTATTGTAGAATGAAGCTGTGGTGCTTGACCAGTTGATTAAACACCATAACATTTAGATGGATTTTGGTTTTTTTATAAAGGTAGAATATATTTTTGTAATTTTAGATAATGCAAAAAGCACCTACTGTCATCATCACATCTGTGCGTCTGCACGAAACAACTGGCTCCCAGTAATTTTGTTTAAATTTGGCACACTTCTTCTTCACTTCACTTTTCACTTTTCATTGCAATATCTAAAGTAGAGAGCTCTGTATAATTTCAAAAACTAATGCTAAAAGCATTGGTTACTTTTCAAAATCATCAGTATTGAAACTGTGAAACACTGCAAACAACTCTATTTACAGATTAGTTTATTATTTCAAATTTAGCATGACAGACTTCAGATTAACTTCTATATTTTGTAGATTTTGTTTTTTTGCTCATCTGACAGCCACTCCTGAAGGCATAACAATGACACACCTTCAGAGTCGTTTGTGCTGTAATGGCTTCTGCTTGGTATGGTACCTGTAGAAGTAGTTTCTGTGGGTGCAAACCTCTGTTAGAGCAACTCACTTTTCCACTTTCCTTGAAATCATAGTAGGTAAGTGACATGATGTTTGTTATCATAAAAGTAATAATTTCAAAAAACGTCACTTAGAAATGAATGAAAGAGTTACCATTGCTGTAGCTCGGTAACAATGCAAACATTGAATAACTGTGTACTCAGGATTTCTTTTATACTATATGACTATATACTATATACTAGATGGCTTCATTATCAAAAGATCATAATAATTCAATATTTTTCTGGCACTATAATTTATCGACAATGCAACACCTTCTATTCATTACTGACCAGCTTCAACATAATGCCTTTGTTGCCTTTTGATAATTTAAGGTGATGCATTTATTGTTTTTGAAATGTGCCAGAATTGAAGTCAGGGGAAAAATCATTTTGGATGCTTTGTGAATTAATGCTTGTTCCACATCAGAATGCTTTCAGAATTCTGTCAGTACAATACAAAAATGTACTATCATGGAATTACCAGTCTAGCCGACAGGATTTGTTTGGAGAGAAAATAATGTGATCTTGTTTCATTTCACTCTTTGATGAGGTGAGCCATTTTACTTGGCGCTGTTCTGCAAGATGTTCTGGACCCTCTTCATGTAAGACAAGAGTATTACTTCTAGGTCGTTCATTTTAATTTTTAGTACCGGCATTACCCCTTTCAGAACAATAATTTTCTTCATTGTGCATTGCATAGTGTTTATGTTTTATTAGCCAAACATATTGTATATCTGCTCCCACCTCTGACAGTAGGATATGAATAATGTTTTTGAACACTGCTGTTTCTACAAGATTTTGTTTAGTTAAATGTTGTTCTGTATGCATATAACAATCTCAAACAGTGTCACATTGACAGTAAAGCAAAGTGAACTACTGTATTTAGAATCTTCTTAATTATCACATTTGTTTTCTGAACACCTTTCTTCCTTTGTTGAAAAAACATTGAGTCCATCAGGGTTGGCCAGACTCCATTCCATATACTGTAACTGCTAATGAAGGAGATTCAGTGCACATGATGTGTGACGTTTTCCTGGGAAAAGTCAGAAAATTCTGTAAGAATGCAAGTAGAATGGAAGAAGAATGACATTTCAAATGTTATGTCCAAAAGGACTTATGGAAGTACAACGGTGATAGAGGTCATTAGCAGAACTGCTCTCAGTATTTCAAACCCATCAGCTGCTTTATACAGCAGCAGCACTGAAAGAAATGGTAACAGTTTAGTTTAGGTACTGCAAAAATGCATTGATTATTCATTTATTCTTACTTAACAAGACCTTAGCAAAGGCTTCTTTTGGACTTTAAAAGCACTTATAAAATATCAAGGTACATGTAAAAAATAATGTTTTTTTTCAGATACTTACACCATTTCGGTTGTTTCCAATGTGCTGAGGTCACTGCCACTTCTTGCCATGGTTGCTGCTGTGCTTTTATGTAAACCACAGGAAAAAGGAGTGACCAGGTACTACAGAATAAATATTTATATTTTATATATATTATATATTTTTGTATTTTAAATCAAAGATATTAATAAGGAGGATGGCACAATGGGCAGTGCTGCCACCTCATGAAACCCACATCCAGGTTTTCCACTGGGCACTAACATTTTTACACATGCATATCCCCAAAAACATGCAGGTTAGGTGACTTTGTATTTTTAAAGTGGCGCCTATGCAGTGTGTGCCTTAATGGACCCTGCACCAATCTGACCCACTGTTTCTGGCTCTGAGTCCAGAGTGGCTCAGATAGATTGTAACCCAAATGGACACTGGATAAGGTGGGTTTGAGAATGTTATGTTTTGTTTTTCCTTTAAGTGAAATAAAGGTAAAGACTGATGCCTCACAGTCTCAAAACCCCAGGTTCAAATTCTAACTTATTGACTTTCCGTGCGGAGCTTTCACATTTTTGTCATGTTTTGCATGGAGTTTCTTCCTACATCCCAAAGATTTGTGGCTTAGTTCAAATGGAGACTCTAAATTGGTCCAATATGAGAGAATATGGGTATGTGGGTGAGTGTGCCTTTTCCGCTGTTGGTTTCTCCTCCTCCCTACTCTGGATTGGATAGGGTTAGGGTTAGAGGTGGAATGGATATTTTATAGCTTACATATATATATAGGACGAACATACAAACTCTCAGATTTCTTTGTTTTTCTTATGATTCTCAATAAATATGATCGTGCAGAAGGAGATTCAGTACAGGTGATGTTTTCCTAGGAAACTTCAGAAGTGTTTTCAAAATTGAAAGTAGAATGGAAGATGAATAACATTTAAAGCAGAAGAAGATGTGGAATAAAAAATATCACAATCACAAATTATAACTCATGTTCATTTCCTCCCAACATGCTAATTTCTTCCCACCTCTAAAGTCATCTGTAAACTGGCTAAATGTGCCCGAGTATCCGTGTGTGTAGGTTTGTACTGGCTTCAATTTAATGTTGCGTGGATGGGCTCTGACTTTCTATCACCTAGTAATGGAAAAAGTAGGTGTGCGAAACTGATGGATGACTTATGTGTTATATATAAATGTAAATGTTTACTGTTTTCTATCAAGTCACATAATAAGTTAATTAATTTTTGAATTATGCTGGTTGTCAGGTGATTTTGAGAACAGTGATGAAAGCCCCTCATCTCTCCTGAGACAGCCAATGGATGTATATTATTCTGATTTCAGTAGTTCTTCTGCTCAAGCTCAAAAGAGGTTTATTCCAGCAATACGGAGAGCTCAGGAAGTTTGTCTGAAGCCATTTCTTTTGCATCCTGCTCACCTCAAGGAGCTAACGTGATTGACAACCAGCAGAACTTTCACCTAATAATGAAACAGATAGGTTCTTCACTTCCGGAGACAATAGCACCTTGTTTTCTCCGGTACTCTGTAAGGGCATTAAGGCATACTTGTGAGATGGGCTAACATTTGTAATTATAGGGCCTTAACATAATTATTATTTTGTCTGGAACTTCCTTTTTTAATTATCTTTTTTTTCTGGATAAGGGCTGCTCTGCATATGTTCTAACTTTCTGGGAAGTCACCGACTATTTACTCTACTCTATTTGATTGTGTTTTTTCCGTACAGGTTTTGCCAGAAGCCTGCACTCTAGGATTTTTATGAGTAAACTGTAATAGTTCTGCTGCATATTAGTTGAACAGGCCGAAAAAAAAAATTGAGTTCTGGTGTGCATATTGTCCAACAGGCTATCAATCATCATTCCTTCCTTATATTATTAATCAAATTCTCCCTTTAAAAGACTATCAGCTTGTCATGGATAGTCACATGAATGCATGCAAGTGAGTCCAATAGTGTGTCCCTCATTCCACTAGTTGGTATCAGTTTTGAATCTACATTATATGATTTATCCTTCCGCTAAGACTTTCTCTTTTTATTTCTGCACCATCATTCACACTCAATGAGTAATTATAAATTAATCTCATGATTGTTGCCTGATTCAAAACTGGAACTAGCCTCACTCTATGATAAAAGAGCATCCACAATCCAAATTTTTCTTCCATGATCTGCAAAACCTGCAAGCATTATGTCTTGCAAAGGCCTACCATTGCTCATCACCTGCCTAAAACAATGGAGCAGGGTGTAGGTACATGCTCTAGAAGTGCTTTTCAATGGCAGGGGCAGGGAGACTGGACACAATTGAGGAAAGCATGACTGCCACCAAATACAGAAAGATCACTGAAGAAACCCTGCTACAGAATGCATGCAACCTCATTTCAGCATGGCAATGACCTGAAACATACAGGCAAGAAAACACTGGAGTGACTTTGGGACCGTCCCAAGGTTTTGCTTTAAAAGTAGTGTATTAATTCTGTTTATATATTTGATGGCCAGAAAAAATTGCCCAGCAGAGCTGAACAGTGCAGTAACTTGGTGTCCGTCTCCTTATTCTGCAGTTAACTGTGTATGCCACAATACTTTTTGGATGTGTTGGTTTGTTCTTGACCCTGGGTTTGGCTAGGCCTCAGTCAATTTACTTTAGCATAGTTGTCAACTCTAATTTAATTCTATGGTGAAAATATTCGGAGGAGTTTCTCGTTGTCAATGTATGTTGTGGCGAGCGGCTGGGGGCAGTACCCAGCCGGGACGCCCAGAAGGACCGGAAGAGGGATTACGCCTCCTCTGGACCATGAGGGTTCAGCTGCCCTGGTTGGTATGGGGACCATGGGAACAAAGCATGGAATCTCAACCCTATAGAGGCCCGTGGTCACCACCAGGGGGCGCCTGATTGCCTGAAGAACCCTGGACGTCAGCACTTCCGCCACACCCAGAGGTGCTGGCGGAAGGAATACCAGGGACACCCGGAGTGCTTCTGAGTGCTCAGCCGGCACTTCAGCCACACCAGGATCGGGAGGCACCTAGAGCATGTCCAGGTGAACATAAAAGGGGCTGTCTCTCTCCATTCAATAGCTGGAGTTGGGTGGAAGAGGACAGAGCTCGGAGGAGAGGAGTGGAGGCGGTCAGGAGAAGAGGCATTGTGGACAGAGGCCAGGACTTGAGGGTGATTTAGTGCAGGGGCACTGGGTTGTGTTCGGGACAGTGTAAATATGAATAAACATGTGCTTGAGTGTAAACCATTGGTGTCTGCCTGTCTGTGTCCGGGCTGCTTTCCACAATGTGTATATTGGATTTCTACATTACTTAATACTTATAGTATTCAGAAACATGTTCTAGTTGTGAATTTGAAAAGAGGAATCTACAAGAATCACAGCGCTTACCTATACTGTCCACTAGGTGGAGGTAAAATTATAAAGCATTACACAGTGGCAAACCAAGAGCGTTATCCAGAAGAAACTTAATTGTCTTGGCCAAAAAGCTCACTGCACCACACAAATCTCTTCACTAGTATTTCTCAAAATATTCTTTTAAATGACAACCTTATTTTGCAATATGTTTCATTGCTGCTCAGTCAAATAGGTGCAACAATTGTACTAGGCCATTATCATAAATTTATTATATGAGGTCTTAATTGATCTTGGTAAGAACAGAAATGCAGGATTCTGACATAGTACAGACAGTCTGAAGTGGGAGAAAACACTCCTGAAGAGAAAAGCCAGAGTTAAAACTGGAGATAAAAGCTGGACAAAAGGGAAAATTAGAAGTAGGAAAAGATTCAGAACAGAAGATTTGTACTCTGAAATGTATTCATTTTTGTTTTTGGGTGGCATGGGGGTGCAGTGGTTAGTACCGCTGTCTCACAACTCTTGAACATTGAGTTTACTTTCAATCTTTGTCTGCTCTCAGTCTGCATGGAGGTCTTATGTTCTCTTTGAGTCTGCAAGAGTTTTTTTTCCCACAAAGTATTGCAGTTTTAGTGTCTCATCCTAAACACATGTAGAATGTGTGAAATTAATTCACAAATCTAAACTGGCTCTTATGCATAAGAACATTAGAGTTTTAAAAAGAACATACTCATCAGACCAACAAAACTTGCTAATTCTTTGAGCCTAAATTTTTAGGAATAACATCAGTTCAAGTTTTGATGATCCCTCAAGTCCCACTCTCCAATATACTATTTCCTTTATTAATTTTAAACTATTCAGTCATGTCACCTCTTAATCTCTCTTTGCTTAAATCAAAAGATTCAAGTCTTTCTCCATAGCTCATAACTCTCTGTCCTAAAATCAGTCTAGTCTTTCTACTCTGGACATTCTGTAGTGCTGGAGACCAGAACTGCACACAGTACCCCAGACATGGCCTCCCCAGTACATTATAAAGCTTAAGAATAACCTCCATGGACTTGTACTCCACACATTGTGCTATATACCCTAACATTCTGTTAACCTTCTTAATGGCTTCTTAAAACAGTTTGGATGTAGTAATTGTGTGAGTATGCATGCAGCGAACTGGTTAATCGTCCAATGTTGGCTACTGCCTTCCACACTTATATAGCACAAATGTGTGGATTTCAAGTCAAAGGAGGTTATGCTTAAGCTAAATAACACTGCTGCAGTCTCAGCTGTAGTACTGTGTGCTGTTTTAGCTGCTGCATTACAATAAAATACAGTTTAAGTGCATTCGAGAAAGTCAATAGAGAAACCATTATTCCAGAACTAACTGATTCTAGGATTGCAAGATATGAGCTAGAAAATGCTGAAGGAGTTAAATTTATTCAGTTATGCAAATGGAGGTTAAGAGATGACATGACTATGGGATGCACCTGAAAACTTGTTAAGGATATACAGTATTTTGCATTAATTTGAGAAGGTTGTTCTCCAATAGATTATTGTTTTTAATACATTTTTTATATTTTCAATCGATCATTCAATCAAGATTAGATTAGACAATTAGATCCTGCCATATTTTAAAAAATGTTTTGAACAAATGTAAGTGAGACTTAGATTTTTTCGAACTGTTCGAATAGCATAGAACATCAATTACCCACTTACTTAAAAGAGGTGCGGTGGTATTCTTCCAGTTGAGCAAGGCAAGTCTATCTACATGCTACTAGACAAGGTAAGTCTACCTAATTGAGGTAAAGGCAATTGCAGCTTGTTTTTCCTTCTCCACTTTAAGCCCATCTGGGAGTACACCAAACGCAGCGGTTAATGGGTTAGGAGGGATTGTGACACCAAGGCTGTCTGAGAGGCATTCAAAGGTATTTGTCCAAAATGATGTTAATTTGGTGAACAGCCAAAACATGTGGCCCAGTGAGGCTGGAGCTTGATTGTAATGTTCACGGGATGAATTTTGCCCTGGATACATTTTGGACAACTTTAAATGAGATAAATATGTTCAATAAAAGATTTTAAGTTGAATGATTGAGTGCTTTGCACATATGGAGCTAAAGTATATTCTGTGCGTGGCTGCCTTCCACTCCTTTACTGAAATATTAAGTGAAAGGTCTTTTCTCCAACATTCCCTGGGATCTTTGAAAGAAACAGACTTTAAAATTGTTTTATATGTTATAGAGATGCTATCTGAGTCTTCAAGGCTGATCAATATTTCTTCTGGAATAGAAATAGGTGTTAGGTGAAGAAAATTGGGCAGGTTTAATTTAGCAAAGTTTCCAATTTGAAACTAGTGGAAAAATTGTGTTGATGAGAAGTTAAATTTGAAGAGTAATTCTTCGTAGGATGTTAAGACATTATCTATGTACAATACTCTAAGTGTTACCACAACAATTAATCTTCCAACCGTCCATTTGAAACACTGTTTCTCTGAATACTTGTTTTCCAAAAGAAGTTTTGCTTTTTGTCCGCTGGCTTCACTTGGTCTTTTCCTGAGTCTTTCCGCTGTTCCGCTGGACCCAGTGTGTCTTTGGTGAAACTGTCTTTTCCACCCTGGAGGTCGGTATCTCCGTCTAGTTGTCTTGTCAGGCATATACCTTGGTCTGTCTGCGAGACCCTGCACTCAGTACATGTGATCTTGACAGCGTTCTCGGTTGACTGTCTCTCTTCTACACCATTTGCCTTCTCACACTATCCTCTGGACTTGGCTCGTCCCTTCTGCTCGCACTCCCTCTCTTCACACTGTCCGAACAGCACCCACTGCCCAGAAGTATATAACTGCTTCAGTCTCTGTCTAGATCAACATGATGATCGATTAAACAATGGTACATATCTATTTCCTTTGCTTATCAATAGTGTAAAAAAATTTTCATTGGTTAAAAAAAGAGTATTGTTGTCAGCTATCAGCAAGTACATATAACACTGTATGCTGATAAGAGACAGATGTCCCCAAAACACTTTCATTTTTAAACGAAGCTGACAGTCCTGTATCACAATATTGTATGTCGATGAGATACCAATCAAAGCAGTCTGATCTTGAAAACATGTGATTCTTTTGCAAGATAGGTAAATATCTACATCCTGTAGGCAGCCATCACAATAACCTGTAACAGAATTATTCAGGAGATTTGGCTTTTCTCTTGCTAAGCCTGGCATTCTGATTTTCAAAGCAGGTGAATCTTTCCCAAGACAGGTAAATATCTACATCCAGTAAATAGCCATCCACAATAACCTGTAACAGAATTATTGAGGATATTCGCCTTTTCACTTATCACCCCGGTCTCAACAAAGAGTGCCTATTGACTCTTCATCTATTTGCTTTTTACATTTATTAATTTCATTTTTTGCCTAAAAGAAAAAGAAAAACATCCATTGTACAAAAAATGCTCCCCTCTGACACATGCACATATGTTTGGGTCAAACCCAAATTTGTTCAATGTAGTGAATAGGTAGTCCTGTTCAATCATATCAAATGCTTTTTCTGCATCCAAAGATAATAAGATCTTTAGGGTGTTAGATTTAATGGGTGAATACATTACATTAAACAAGCATCCAAGATTAGAAGCTAAATCTTTGCCTTTAATAAATCCGGTATGGTCTGGTGATATTACCAAAGGAAGCACTTTTTCAGTCCTTCTGTCTAGAACTTTGGAGAGTATCTTAACGTCATTATTCAGAAGTGACATTGTACTAAGTCCTTATGTTTCTTAGGAAAGACAGTAATTAATGCTTGGCAAAATGTTTGAGGTAGAATTTTGTTGTCTCTAACTTCTATAAATGTTGCTAATAATAGTGGAGCTAACTTATTTGAAAACTTTTATAAAATTCCACTGAGTAGCCATCAGGGCCTGCTGCTTTCCCACTTTGAAATGAGTTTATAGCATCTAGTAATTCTGAGAGTGTCAGAGGTTTATCTAGTTCCTCTGCATTAAGAGTATATACCTGTGATATCTGTAATGCATCAAAAACTCATTAGATTGTGCCTTATCTTTTTTAAACTGGGTATAACAGAAGGACTTATAGTAGTTTATAAATGTGTGGGTTATATTTTTAAGGTCAATGATTTTATCTCCATCTGTGTTGGAAATTACTGTTATTGCGTTGTGAACTTATTGCTTGTGGAATTGTTGTTGAGCTAAGATATTATTAGCCTTCTCTCCATGTTAATAATAATGATGTCATGATTTAAAAATGAGTTATTCCTTATCTTTCGTAGTGAAGAGGTTAAATTCTGATAGCAAAACGTATATTTTCCTATAAAGTGCCTCATTTGAAAATCTGGCATATTCTTGATCTATTCTGGTAATTTCGCTGATTAACTCTGAAGCCTTTTTGTTTTCCAATCTATTTTTTGTAAAAGAAATAAACAATCTATCCTCTTAAAAATGCCTTCAGAGTTTCCCAGAGTATTCCTGCAGCGACATCTGAGTATGCATTTGTCCGTAGAAAATAATCAATTTGCTTGGATATAAATTCTGTACAGTTCTTATTAGCTAATGACAGGGGGTTATGATGCCAGCTACAAGATGAATGTGTAGGCCATAGTGATTCAAGCTCCGTGATCAGAGGGGTAGGAGATAACAATAGTGTCATACTTGCAAGATTTGATGGTAGGAAAAAATGTATTATCTATGAAGGAATAATCAATTCTTGAGTAATAATTATGTACTAGTGAATATGAATATGCTCTTAAATTTGGATTTAAAAATTTCCATTGGTCTGATACGTTATGATTCATTACAAACTGTGCAATTTTTTTTGCTGTATTAGATGTTATTGCCACTGTAGCTGAAGATCTATCTAGGTCCGGATTTAAAACACAATTAAAGTTATAATTTTATGAGTGATCACACTGGGAATTGATGCAAATATACTGCTCAAAAAAATTAAAGGAACACTTTTTAATCAGAGTATAGCATCAAGTCAATGAAACTTCTGGGCTATTGATCTGGTCAGTTAAGTAGCAGAGGGGGTTGTTAATCAGTTTCAGCTGCTTTGGTGTTAATGAAATTAACAACAGGTGCACTAGAGGGGCAACAATGAGATGGCCCCCAAAACAGGAATGGTTTAACAGGTGGAGGCCACTGACATTTTTCCCTCCTCATCTTTCCTGACTGTTTTTTCACTAGTTTTGCATTTGGCTACTTTCAGTGTCACTACTGGTAGCATGAGGCGATACCTGAACCCTACAGAGGTTGCACAGGTAGTCCAATTTTTCCAGGTTGACACATCAATACGTGCCATTGCCAGAAAGTTTGCTGTGTCTGCCAGCAGAGTCTCAAGGGCACGGAGAAGAGCTGGACAGGGCCGTAGAAGGTCCTTAACCCATCAGCAGGACCGGTATTGGCTCCTTTGAGCAAGGAGGAACACGATGCGCACTGCCAGAGCCCTACAAAATGACCTCCAGCAGACCACTGGTGTGAATGTCTCTGAACAAATCAGAAACAGACTTAATGAGGTTGGCCTGAAGGCCCAATGTCCTCTAGTGGGTCCTGTGCTCACTGCCTGGCACTGTGGAGGTTGTTTGGCATTTGTCATAGAATACCAGAATTGACAGGTCCACCACTGGTGCCCCTTTGCTTTTCACAGATGAGAGCAGGTTCACCGTGAGCACATGTGACAGACGTGAAAGGGTCTGGAGAAGCCATGGAGAATGTAGTGTTGACTGTAACATCATTTAGCATGACCGCTTTGGTGGTGGGTCAGTGATGGTTTGGGAAACTATAACCACAGAGGGACGCACAGACCTCTACAGGCTAGACAACGGCATCTTGACTGCCATTAGGTATCAGGATGAAATCCTTGGACCCATTGTCAGACCCTATGCTGGTGCAGTGGGTCCTGAGCTCCTCCTGGTGCATGACAATGCCTGGCCTCATGTGGCAAGAGTATGTAGGCAGTTGCTGGAGGATGAAGGAATTGATACCATTGACTGGCCCCCACGCTCGCTTGACCTAAATCCAATAGAACACCTCTGAAACATTATGTTTCGGTCCATCTGATGCTGCCAGGTTGCACCTCAGACTGTCCAGGAGCTCAGTGATGCCCTGGTCCAGATCTGGGAGAAGATCCCCCTGAACACCACCTTTGTCCCATTAGGAGCATGCCCTGACGTTGTCAGGCATGCATACAAGCACATGGGGCCCATATAAACTACTGAGTACGATTTTCGGTAAAATGGACTAGCCTGCCGCATCATTTTTTCACTTTGATTTTCAAGGTGTCATTGAATTCAGCCCTCTGTAGGTTGATCATTTTCATTTTCATCAAACGATGTGGTATCCTTTCATTCCTAACACATAACCCAGTCCATATCAGTATAGATATCCAGCATGATTTTTTTCCCATTGAAATCTGATGTGTTTTCAAAGTGTTCCTTTAATTTTTTTGAGCAGTTTATATTTTGGATGAAATCTCTATCATCCTCATTAAGTGCATGGAAATTTATCAAAATCACTTTAGTATTAAATAAATTACCCATCATCATGACATATCGCGCTTAAGGATCAGATTCAATGTCTGATACTACACTTGGAATTGTTCTGTGCGTAATGATTCCCACAAACCTAGTTTTCATTGTATAGCTGGAGTGAAAAATTTGGCCAGTCCAATCTCTTTGCAACCGAAACAGGTCCTTGTGAGACTCATGTAAAAATACTATCTTGGAATTTAGTCTCCTGTCTCCTGTTATGGGAGAGAATACTCTTTTTTTAATTTGTGATTGAGACCTTTGACATTCCAGCTCACAAAGTTCACTGTTTGGTCATGGAGCCATTGCTTCTGAACTTTTGATGACATTGTGTAGTCTTAAGTTACTGTAGTACATTGTTACATATGATAGCTTTGACCTAGATTTCATATTATTGCCAGGTGTTATGACTATAGAGCCTATTGTTATGTTGACATTTACAGTTATTGGGGTAGAAAGGATACATAAGAAATAGCATTGCTCTCTTTCTCCCCATTTGTCTCTCCAAGTGAGGCTAGACCATACTTCACAAAAGTCCCAGTCCTCTGACATGACAGATAGAGCACACCCAAAACAAAACAAACCTCCCCAGCACACTGTAGAAAAGATTAAGACTGAGATATCTAAAGAAAGTACAGTCCAAATACAATAGTGATATTAAACAGTTCACACGGAGACTGAGATAACATATGATAATACGTTCCTGATACAATAAACCAAAAGTATGATTTTTTTTAAAAAAAACAAACACTGTAGATAAATAGTTACTTTTTGATTACCGATATGTACATATATTCAACAGAAGAAATTTCAGTATAATAATCTGTTTTGGTCTTCTCCGTGCTCAGTAGGCAGAGTTGTTAGTCCTGTTGGGGTTGATGCTGCTGACTCACGGGGAGTATTAGCTGTAGTTGACACCTAAAGAGGCCATGCTCAGTTCCAATAATCCTCCAGGAACTGACTAATTCTCCTTGCCCGCCTCACATGCAGTTTCACTCCCACTTTCACTCTCTCAATGATGCATCAGGTCCTGGCAGGTCTGTTCCTTCACCTGTCTGTTCCAGGTCTGTCTCTGGCAGGACGTACTATGAATATCTTTGGCGAAACTTTAGCTGCCTTATCCCTTTCCCTTTCCTTTTCTTTCTGAGCCATTTGTTTGCTGTTCATGCTTAAAGATATTTGCATATAATGTAATTAAATCTAATAGGGCTGAGTAAATACAGGATTCCACAAGATAATAGTAAAAAAAAGGTGAAATAATATTGCTGCTAACTGAGATCCATCTTGATGTCCATCTCTCTCAACAGAGGAAACCAACTCCAATATAGATTTTTAATTTAAATTGCCAAGTGGTATGATAGACAGCAGTACTCTAGGTATCTTGAAAGCTAATCTCTGTGACATTTTCTTAAAGTTAGATGAATATTGACAAGCTGTGTTAGGCTGAATACTCATACCTCTTCAAAATTTTTTTTGCTATCAGTTTGGGAACAACTTAATATTGTGGTCATTGTAAGGAACTGCAGGTCCACAAGCTGAAATGTTGGAGTGCCAACCCTTTTGTCCTTATCTTAATTGTTCAAACAAAATGTGCGCTCAATAACACTTAACCAACAAAAAATCAGGGTCCTAGCACCAGGAATCTTGAACCTTTCTTGGCTGATAAAGCCCTTGAGAGTCATGGTGGGAAGAAGCCCCATCCTGCAGTGCATTCTTGTAACGAGTGACGCCTCCTGTTGAGAACCGAGGAATATGTAGCATGGGGACCAGAAGGGGCGGAGTCAGTTCCCTCACTGGGAGCCTTCTCTTTATCGTGGACGGAACAACAATGTATAAGGTTAGCTCCAGCTCCCCCTCTTGACCTGGGGTGGAAGTACATTCCTCAGAAGAGCCCAGAGGATGATCCACTGACACGCATGCATGACAATATCCATATTCCATGTTCATTTGTATGTATATATGAATTGTATATATTGCATGCATTGCATTTCTCTAGATAAAATGAACACTAATTTGTAAATGTGTTTCTGTTTAATATAGTCAGTCAGTCATTGTCTGTTTAATATATTTATTTCTTTTTAGGTACAGTGCTTGAAGGTGCTGGTGAAAATAAAGTCTCTGTATTATGCACCTCTGCTACTGAATTTGATGATCTACATACAAGTGTCCAGGCTGCTCAAGCTGCTCACCCTCCTGAATGAAGAAACAGGGTGTTTTTTGCCTGAAGTTGTAGATGATAATGGTGATCACATTTACACCCCAAAAGTAGTCCTTAATTACTGTAATTTGACTTTCCTAGTAAGCAATTTAATACAGCAATTTGTGTGGTAAAATAAAAAAGAATGGTTTTAAAGTATAAACATAAATTGACAAAACAGAGTTAAATTAAAGTATCATAGCTTAATTATATAATTAGAAAACAGTGGGAAAAGGAAAACAGAGTCTTCAGTCTGTTTTTAAATGTTCCAAGTGAAGGAGATTCATTGGGCCATTAAGGAGAATAAGAATTTGTCCAGAGAGGTTCTCAAAGACTTTGTGGTTGTCACAAGCTGGTCGGTTAACAGGATCAAAAAGCTAAAGAAACACATTCCTGTCTGGTTCACAGAGGTTTTGTAACAAAGCTTTTCCAGTCGATTTTTATAAATGTACTGGGAGGATTGCTGCATTTCGAAAAATTAGCTCAAGGATTCCCACCTTAATAATAATAATAATAATTCATTACATTTATATAGCGCTTTTCTCAGTACTCAAAGCGCTATCCACACAGGGAGGAACCGGGAAGCGAACCCACAATCTTCCACAGTCTCCTTACTGCAAAGCAGCAGCACTGCCACTGTGCCACCTGTGAGGACTTATTACACCCAATCTTCAAAAAATCAAATGTGTTGTATCTACAAAGTGCTTGTTTATAAAATTTAAAGATATCAGTGTTACATATTCTTTTGAGTTTACATTTTTCACTATAAGCTATGTTATCATGTGAAACATTTACAATTTAAAAAAGGAATAAACCTAAATAAAATTAATTTCTGTAATTCATTTATATTTATGGGTGCTGAGAAAACATAACAGGATCTGAAAGCTACCAACAGAATTTTGTTTCACATGTACTAGTAAATCATATCTATTGCCAGTTCCTAAATTCAATATAGCGTTCTTCATACAGATCTTTGTATCAGGGCTGCTGTGTGTGCCCTGGTGGAGTTTCCCCTTCATCTTCCTCCAAATCACTTCAGGGACTGAAACACAAAACCATTTGGTGTTGTTTCTAACTACTTCATTTATTTCTTTATTATTTAACTGATTTCATATCATGACTATGCATTAATTTCATTGTCATTTTAATTTTTGAACTAGTTATTGTACATGCTATTTTTTGTTAACTGTGCCCTTTTATGTAACTGTTTGTGGAGTCTCCAGCCAGATCAAAGAAGCAGGTCCCACAGAGACTGGCCATGAACATTGATTTGGGAGGCAGAGAAAAAACACATCTTTGATATTTTATTGAGAGAACTGGGCTAAAAACATTAGTTAAATTAATTAACTCTTTAAGGGTTTATGAAAAAGAAAAATTTGTTGCAACCTCACCTTCTTCATATCTCACTACTATATCCCTAAAACATTGGAACCTCAAAACAGAAAGCACTAAAAATTTGATTAAATAAATAATACTGTTTTGTAAGGCTTTTTGTGCCTTGCTCTTCAATTAGATAAGTCAGAATTAAATTGTATTAATTTTGGTTTCAGATTATCAGAGGGTTTGAGGATTCCCATCTTCTGAACAGTGCTTGAAGTTGAACTAAATTACCGGTGGAACTCTGTTTATGGTGATACACTAGCATTTTATTGAAGAGTGCGGGTGGACGTCATCCGTAAAACTTTGAATGTTGCTAGTACTGCGTACCAGGGGCCTCATGCATAACGCTGTGCGTAGAATTCACACTAAAACATGGCGTAAGGACAAAAGCGAAAATTTGCGTATGCGCATAAAAATCAAAATGCATAAATCTGTGTGTTTGCCAACTTCCACGTTCTTCCACTCATAAATCCCGGTCAGCGTGAAAAGTAACGTACGTGCACTTGCCTGCTGCCCCATCCAAACTCCTCCCAGAATTTCGCCTCTTTGAATATGCAAATCAATATAAATAGCCCTTAAGCTCAGCGTTCTGTTAAAAGGCAATGGCAAAAGCACAGAGGAAAACAGAAGAATTTCAGCAAATACCAAGTGGAGGCAAGGAAAAATGTGCTATTTGTTGGTTTAAATAGTGGTATAAACAACAAAAGGAAGTTGATTGAGTGACATAGAGTGTAAGAGAAACTCAAAAGCTCAAGTTCACAAAGTCGCACAGTGCCCAAAATAAAAAAGTTGTCAGATATCAAAGTCGCCATGAAAAGGCGAGTCATAGCCCACCGTCTGAGTGTCATATGAAAGCTTATCACGGTACAGAGAAAAGAAAAAAAAATAGGGACACAGTGAGAAAAAAGCTCAAAATGTCAACTTTAATCTTGAAATTTCCACTTTAATCACGTAGTTTATTTTGTCATTAAAGTAGAACATCATAAACTTCATCTTTAAATCGTTTAATTTACTAGTTTCTCAAATACCATCATAACTTTAGTAGCATGTAATATGCTTTGTTTTGTATGTGTTCTTCTATGTGCCCTGTGTGTGAATCACTACGTGCTTCTTAAACGGGCTTTCTCGTCCTCCGACTGGACACAGAATCCACTACATTCGTGATATTACAGCTCTATGAATAATTTAAATACTGAGATGTATACTTGATATCATTTTCATGATGATAGGAGTTAAAGCATGTTATTAAACATTGGAACAAGGTGGCGCAGTGATAGTCCTGCTTCTGCTTCTTTTCTTTTTGTGGTTTTTCCTTACATCTTTGTTCTTCTACACTGGGAGATTTGATTGACTCTTTAATTGCTTGCTTACTGCAGGGCTGTGTCCATGTCTTAGGGTCAAGTGGATGATGATCACCCCAACCTGATATAATAATAATAATACATTTTGTTTATACAAGGCGCCTTTCAGGGAGCTCAAGGACACCGAACAACAATAAATAAATAAATAAATAAATAAATAAATAAATAAATAAAAGACACAATTATAAAAAACTTAGAACATCAGAAAATCTAGAAATTAAAACCAAACAAAACCATTATAATCAGGAGGAAAAAGAAAAAGCCATTTTAAACAGATGCGTTTTAAGTTTACATTTGAAGGATGAATATGATTTGATATTTCGGAGATCCGCAGGCAATGAATTCCAGAGCTTGGGAGCAGAACGGCTGAAAGCTCTGCTCCCCATGGTGGTTAGACGGGCGGGAGGGACAGTCAGATGGGTGGAGGAAGAGGATCTAAGGTTACGGGATGGAATGGCAACATGAAGAAGGTCAGACAGATATGGAGGGGCGAGGTTATGGATGGCCTTAAATGTTAATAGTAGAATCTTAAAATCAATACGAAACTTAATCGGGAGCCAATGAAGCTGCTGCAAGACCGGAGTAATATGGTGAATAGATGGGATTTGAGTGATGATACGTGCTGCAGAATTCTGGACTAACTGAAGCTTATGAAGAGATTTATTCGGGAGACCAAAGAGGAGTGAATTGCAGTAGTCCAGCCGAGAAGTGACAAGACTATGAACAAGAATGGCAGTAGTATGAGGAGTGAGGGAGGGGCGAATGCGATTAATATTACGTAGATGGAAATAAGCAGACCGGGTGATGTTATTAATGTGACATTGGAAAGATAGAGTACTGTCGAGGATGACACCCAGACTCTTGACCTGAGATGATGGGGAAACAACAGAGTTATCAATAATAAGAGAAAGGTTATTGGTTTTGGATAATGATAATTTTGAGCCAATGAGGAGAACCTCAGTTTTGTCACTGTTTAATTTAAGAAAACCAGGATTTAATTTCAGCAATGCAGTCAATAAGTGAGGGTGGTGGAAAAGAGGAGGTGGGATTACCAGCAAGGTAGAGCTGGGTGTCATCAGCATAACAGTGAAAATTAATGTTATATTTGCGAAAAATATTGCCAAGGGGAAGAAGGTAAATAATAAAAAGAAGAGGCCCCAGGACAGAGCCCTGGGGCACACCAGAAGTAACAGCAGTGGGTAGGGATGCGAAGGTTTTAAGTTGTATGAACTGAGTGCGGCCTAAGAGGTAGGATCTAAACCAATCAAGTGGAGTGTGGGTAATGCCAATCAGAGATAATCTATTAAGGAGAGTGGTATGACAAATAGTATCAAAGGCCGCACTCAGATCAAGGAGGATGAGAATAGTGATTAGACCAGAATCAGCAGCCATAAGGAGGTCATTAGTAATTTTAACAAGTGCCGTTTCTGTACTATGAAGGGGGCGAAAACCAGACTGGAACTTTTCATATAGATTATTGTGAGATAAATGGGTATGAAGTTGGATAGCTACAATTTTTTCAAGAATTTTGGAGATAAAGGGCAAGTTAGAAATGGGGCGAAAATTATTGAAATTAGTAGGATCAGCACCAGGTTTTTTCAGTATTGGGGTTATTGCAGCAGTTTTAAAAGATGAGGGAATAATACCAGTAGTGAGAGAAGAGTGAATGATGGCAGAAATGAGAGGGACTAGAGAGGGGAGGCAGGCTTTAACCAGAACTGTAGGCAGGGGGTCCAGCTGACAAGTAGATGACTTAGATTTGCAGATGAGATCTGAAATTTCAGAGGAAGTGGGAAGCTGGAAAGAAGAGAAAAAGTGAATAGGCGAGTGTAGTTCAGAAGGAATATAGAGAGGATCTGGACCAAGGTGCTGATGTATCTTTTGGATTTTCTCGTTGAAAAAAGACATAAGAGAATTACAGAAAGCAGTTGAGTAAAGGTGAGATGGTAAAGAGTCTGGAGGTTGTGTAACAATATTAAGTAAAGAAAACAAAGTCTTGGTGTTACCTGTATTATGAGTAATTAACTGAGTGTAATAATTAGACTTGGTTTGAGCTATACAATCCTTATAATAGAGAAGATGATTTTTATACATCTCTTTGTGGACAAAGAGTCCGGATTTTTTAAACAACCTTTCAAGTTGCCTGCCCTTAGCTTTCAGAAGCCGAAGTTCAGGCGTAAACCAAGGGGCAGAAAAAGAAAAAGAAACAGAACGGGTTTTTAGGGAGCCAGAAAATTAAGAATACCATTAAGACAGGTGTTATAATATGAGACCAGTTCTATGGGAGTGGATAAATTATAAAAGTCCATTTGGGAATCAATCCTAGAAGACAGCAAATTCAAGTTAATATTCTTAATGTTGCGAAAGGCTATGAGACGTGGAAGCTTAGGAACAGAAAAGGTAAGTTTGGCATTGAATGAAAGAAGAAAATGGTCGGTTATAGTGAGTTCATCTGCTGTGAGATCAAAAGGAACAACACCAGAGCAGCAGATCAGGTCCAAGATATGTCCTTTACAATGAGTAGGAACATCAGTGTGCTGCTGGTATCCAAAACTCTCCAGGCAAGATAAAAAGTCTCTAGTGAGAGGGATATTGATATTGTCCAGATGTACATTAAAATCCCCCAGCAGAATTATATTTGGAGTAATTACAGATAAATGAGTAAGGAAGGTAACAAGATCGTTCAAAAAATTGTTGTTTGACTTAGGAGGACGGTAGACAGTTGCAATGATGGTAGGAACTGGGCCAGACAGTTGACACACAGTCGATTCAAAAGAGCTAACAGCAGGAGCAGACAACGGCAGGACTTTCCACTTCTCGCGATAAATAATCGCGACACCTCCTCCACGGCCAGAGGCACGGGATTGACAAGTGTAAACAAACCCCGGGGGGGTGCATTCATTAAGTTGTGAAAAGTCTTGAGGTTGCTGCCAAGTCTCAGTTAAACAGAGAAAGTCAAACTTACGGTCAATGAGGAGATCCTGAATGAGATGTCCCTTGCTCGTGAGTGAGCGGATGTTCAGTAGACCAAAGTTGACAATGTTGCTGTCGCATTTGACAGTGGTGTTAGTCGACCGAGCTAAGCTGGCCAACACGCTATGGTCAGCGTTCCTATCTGTGTTGTGTGGAGGGTGCCGAAAATCAGACCAAAAAGAGTTAATTCCTTTCGAGACGTCCGTTCGGAATCTCCGGCGAGACCCACGGTGGATGTATCTCCGACGAGGGAGAAGTATGACGTCCGGGTCGAAATACAGCACAGACAGCATAGGCACAGACTGGAGAAGACGCAGTCGAAGAAGATCAGCAGCTGGATACTGGAGGAGGCCAGTCGCAGGTTGGATAATGAGCGACAGAAGACTCCAAACAAGCATTAACCAGGCGATTATCCTACCAGTCCACATTGTAGGTGAGGAGGCCAGAGGCAGCTCAGACGTCCAGAGAATAAGCAGGTAAGTTTCAAACGAAACGGAGGTTAGGCTGAAGCTAAATGCATACACAGCATATACAGCCACACAGAGATGTCAACAAAATGGCAAAAAAAAAAAATACCCACAAAATCACAGTCTAGTTACCAGCGAGCAGCGGCGACCAGTCCCACCAGCGTTCACTCAAACCGGAAGTCAATGATATGATGAGCTTAATCTGTTTTCAGGTTACTGTCAGGAAATGAGAGGTTCTCACCACATGCTGCCTTCTCGTGAAGTCTCTCTACTGTTATCTAAATGATGTTGTTTGTATTTAATTCTGAGAGATTTCAGTCTGTTGGATGAATTTGACACATTAAAGGTCAGATCAATGGTTAGATTACTAAAGTTAGATTTCTACATCTAATGCATCAGTCTGTGCAAAATGCCTACTTAGACGTTTCTATTGTTATTGGTGAACAGTTTAATTTCTGACTCTGAGTCTAAATTGGACCTTTGTTAGAAGTGTGCTCCAGTTACTCTGTGAGCTTGCTGAGCAATGGCCAGCAGCCATGTGACTTTTGGCTTCTGACAGCTACTAGTGTAAAAGGAAGTGGCTTTTTCTTTGGGTTTGTTCTTTTATGACTCATTTTCAAATTATGTACATAATATATTTTCCTGATCCGCTTGACCTAGAACTTTAGGATCATTCATTAAAAATATTTTGTATACAGTATCTCTAGTGGATTCTCTGCTTTCCTTGCATCTCAATTTTCCAGGTTAAAGAAACCATTCTCTTTATGTTGAACAAATTAGTATTAGTGAGATCAATGAGCCTTTGGTATTGGAGCAACCCCTGAGGATCATGCAAAGGAAGGGAGCACACACAGATGAGTTCTATCTGCTGTCACACTGGTAATTAAATGGGAGACACCATTCTCTAAGCTCCAGTGTTGTTGATCCACAGCACGCCATCATCATGTTCTTAAATTTCTTTAAGTGTTCATGGGCTAGACGACATTTTTTAACTTATTCTTTGGTGATGTTTACCTTGAGAATGTCATCAACATTTCATCACACTCATAGGAGTATGTTATGCTGCCCCATACTAAATCTATTCTAATGTTACTCGTCCAAGGGTACGCCAACCAGGTCTCTCTTTCTATGACTGCTCCTCCTGTTTTCTGCCAGCTCTGCAGCTCTACACAGCTCAGGCACAATCCATTGATCAGCCCTCCACATCTCCCCTTGCAACTCTGCAGACCTTCCATGTTGCCTGTAAAAGTCATTCTGCATCTTACAAGTATCTCTTTAGCTCTCTGCTGCTATTGTTTCCACTGTACTGCTTGAAGGTATTGATCGTTCGTTCTTCCGCCTCTGTATCAGGATTGCTTTTCATCTCTGACATGTGTCGCCACTCAGTCACCCCAACTGTCCATCCGTTTGTTTCCCTTGAAATCTCCACCCTCCTTTCTCATCTTTCTTCCTTTCATGATTTCTGGGAGGGGGTGTGCCTACTGATCTTTCATCACCAGGATTTGCAACGAGCAACCTACCATTTTCTTGCCTTAACATGATTGATTGACTTAACTTCCAAAGGTTTCAGCTCCTGTAGCTTAGAATTGCTCCAATTTGCATCCCCTTCATTCTTTTGAAACATCTGCTGACTATCTATCCACAAGAAGATATGAAATACAATAAAGTACACTATAGAGGGCACAGAATCCCCAGAGTGATCTTAGGTGAGTGACGCTGTGAAAGAGAAACTCAGCACTATGATGACTTATCCCGACCTGGCCATCGTATATTAAAGAGCAACATAAACAACAGAAGATTAATGTCACAGAGATGAAGGAGTGTCTTGAGCCTCCATTTGAGGATAAAACTTCACTCAATCATCATCAAAGTCTAAAGGACTCGTATGCATATTGCTGCTTCAGGTGCTGAGCAAACAATGGCTGAGTCATTACGCTATATTGAACAAAATCTGAAGTCCTAATTTTGAAATTTCAAATAATCATGCATTATTCTTATAGGTAGAAACTCTACATATAAATAAGTCAAAGTCTACTGAAATGGATCTTTTCGAACCACACACTTTTCTTCTCAGTATACAACTCTAAGTGTGAGTTGTATTTGTAGCCGTAGTTCTTCAGTATGAAGTTAGTTAGTTGTATAATAAGAAACTACTTTTTCTGGCTTTTTAAAATACATAACATTGTCTCAATAAGAACCAAACTAGCGCAAAGAAAAAAAAAATAATGCCACTGTTGTATGAGAAATGTGTTACCCTATGGTGAGGTTAAAGCAGGGTATTTTTTCATGATCGTGGTGTACATTAATTTGCCTCAGGCAACTGTGTTCTAAAGTGAAGCATTTAAAAATTAAAGTGGTATTTAGTTTAAAATGGGGTCAGAAAAGTACTATAATAATAATAATAATAATAATAATAATGAATGTTATTTATATAGCACCTTTCCCATGTACAAGTGCAAATGTAGAACAAGAGCCTTAACACTTATTGACAGCATCAATTTCCCTAGCCAATAAAATTCTTGAGTATTGATCGCTGTCTTAAGATTGCACAAATGCTGTCCAATAGCATAATTGTGTCATTTTGGTGAGATTCTGCAATTAAAAAAAGCCCAGCAGTGCTCTTCACATCTTTGCCTGCCTACTCAGTCCTTTTCTTTCCTAATGGTGTGGTTTCCTGCCTCTCATACCATACAACTTACAATACAACTTATGTTTTGTGTAGTGCTCTTCACTGAGTGCAAGCACAGAGTACTGTTAACTATTCTTAGTTAAAACACAAGAATATGGTTTAAATGCAGAACTGTTTTACATATAAATGCAGATTTGTTAGAGAACAAAGAACAAGGTAGAAACTGATTAAACATAAATGGAAACCAACAATGTCTATCCATGAATAAATTGATTGATAAACTATGGCCAGTTGGCAAATGTGGAGATAAAAAGACAAAGTCAAAAACAAAGTCATAGTCCTGGGGACCTTGGCCAACTGGCAGCAGGTAGAAGCTGTTCCTGAATATAGTGTAGAACGTTAGACTATTTAAACAATTTAGACGAGCACAGGCCATTCAGCAAAATAAAACTTGCCAGTCCAATCCACTTAATTCTTTCAAAATAACATCAAGACATGTTTTGAAAGTCCCTAAAGTCTTACTAACACGCTACTTGGTAGCTAATACCAAGTGTCTGTGGTTCTCTGTGTAAAGAAAAACTTCCTAATGTTTGTGTGACATTTACCCTTAACAAGTTTCCAACTGTGCCCCCGTGTTCTTGATGAACTTATTTTAAAATAACAGTCTCAATCCACTGTACTAATTTCCTTCATAATGTTAAACACTTCAGTCGCATCACCTCTCAGTCTTCTTTTGCTTAAATTGAAAAGGCTCATCTCTTTTAATCTTTCCTCATAATTCATCGCCTGTAGCCCTGGAATGATCCTAGTCGTTCTTCACTGGACCTTTTCTAACACTGCTATGTCCTTTTTGTAGCCTGGAGACCAAAACTGCACACAGTACTCCAGATGAGGCCTCACCGGTGTGTCATAACGTTTGAGCATAACCTCCTTGTTCTTGTCACTCTACACATCGTGCTATATAACCTAACATTCTGTTTGCCCTCTTAATGGCTTCTGAACACTGTTTGGCAGTTCATAGTGTAGAGTCCACTACAACTCCTAAATCCTTCTCATAAGGTGTACTCTCGATTTTCATACCTCCCATTGTGTATTCAAAAATATAATTTTTACTTACTATGTGTAATACAGTACTTTACATTTACTGACATTAAATTTCATCTGCTCCAAATCTGCCCAAGCCTGTATGCTGTCCAAATCTTTCTGTAATGATTTAACAGATTCCAAATTATCTGCCAATCCACCTATCTTGGTATGGTCTGCAAACTTAACCAGCTTGTTATTTATATTCCTATCCAAATCATTTATATATATTAAAAATAGCAGCATCCCTAGCACCAACCCCTGTGGAATACCACTGTTAACATCAGCCAGTTCTGATGAGGTTCCTCCCACCATCATCCTCTGCTTCCTGTGTCTGAGCCAAATCTGCACCCATCTAAAAACATCACCCTGAACTCCCACTTCTCTTAGTTTGGAGTGATTGCCAATGGTCCTGTACTGTTTGCCAGAATGGAAGGAGTGAGGAAAGCAACTGTGAAGGATCGCTGAGGTCTTTAATAGTCAGAAGGCTACTTGAACTTTTGTACTGTATACAGAAATTGGAAGGAGCACACATTATACATCCTTGGGGACTTTTTCAAATTTTGCACCATCAGGTGGTTCTCCTCAGCTGCTTATGAAAATCAAAATAATGCTCAGCCCCATCTGTGTAACTGTATGTATTTCTGATATTAATTTCCTTTGGTTTTTTTTTTCAAATTACTTTGTCTACCTTTAAGTAAGCAAATTATATGGAACTTTTATTTCTTTGTGACTAGTGCTACCTAGCATTGGCTGTGAAAAACTTGAACTGAAAATGCAAATACATGAAAAAAAATCAAAAAGTTGGTCCTTGTTTTAATGCTTGGGTCTAATACATCACTAACCTGGAAAGTTCAGGCTGGGCCTGAGCACATGTATATATATATATATATATATATCCATCCATCCATCCATTTTCCAACACGCTGAATCCGAACACATGGTCACGGGGGTCTGCTGGAGCCAATCCCAGCCAACACAGGGCACAAGGCAGGGAACCAATCCTGGGCAGGGTGCCAACCCACCGCAGGACACACACAAACACACCCACACACCAATCACACACTAGGGCCAATTTAGAATCACCAATCCACCTAACCTGCATGTCTTTGGACTGTGGGAGGAAACCCACGCAGACACGGGGAGAACATGCAAACTCAATGCAGGGAGGACCCGGGAAGCGAACCCGGGTCTCCTAACTGTGAGGCAGCAGCGCTACCCACTGCACCACCATGCCGCCCTATATATATATCTAAGGATACAGAGAACACTGCAGGGCCAATTGTTCCATCACCTCAGCAGGAAACAGGCTTGCAGAACCCGACATTTTACAACATAATATAAGAAACAAAATTTTCTTAGATTAGAAATTTGAGTATGTGATGAAAAATGCTTGAGAAGACAAACCTGATGGTTTTTATAAATATTTGCATGATAAGTTAATAAGGGAATCAGATTGCTTATTTTGCATAGTAGCTGGCATGGCCCCCTAATGCAGAAATGCCCTGATCAATACAGTATATTGTTAAGCCGGAAATGAGTGTTTGTTATCTTGTGAGTGCAGCCATTCAGGATAAGGAGACTAGTAGATATCGATTTCCTGATCCAAGGCTTTCCGCAATCTGCACTCTCATAACCTTCTAAACATGTAACATTTTTAAAGAAGCAAGTTGATTTAAGTCATATATAGAGGTATATATTGCTTGTTATTTATTTATTTGTACATTCAACTATACAAGTTACAAAGATTATTCCTAAAAATTTCTGAAAATTAAAGGCTGCTCATAGAGGGTTTTTAATTAAATAAATGAAATGATTATTCAGTAAGTAAACCCTTAATTTATCAAAAGGAATTGAAAATGTTTAAATTATCAGAGAATGTTTTGCACAGTGAGCCATTCCCAAAAGCCTAAATCAAGTTCACTAGAGCTGGGGCCTTTTCAAATAATATTGGGTAAACAGCCATTATAGGCC
This sequence comes from Erpetoichthys calabaricus, assembly GCF_900747795.2. NCBI lineage: Eukaryota > Metazoa > Chordata > Cladistia > Polypteriformes > Polypteridae > Erpetoichthys > Erpetoichthys calabaricus. The sequence goes on from NC_041398.2 coordinate 102,707,632, forward strand.
ACACACACACACACACACGCGCACACGCACACACACACACACACACACACCTTAATTCTCACTCATAGAGGACCAGTTTTATAGTCTTTAAATGGTGGGGTGTGGGAGATAAACACATGTGAACACAGAAAGAATGTGTCAGGTCCACACAAACTGTGTTCTGACCCAAGTCTTGAATGTTTGAGGAAGCAACATGAATCACTAAGCCAACAGATGACCTCCCCATCCCAAATACACAACAGTCTTATAATGGTTTACATGTAATGGTTGAGCAAGATAACTGATTTGGAGCAGACGTTTAAACCTTAGTTTTGAGCTTTACAATTCAAATAACACGAATGAAGGAAAAGCTTTAAACACTAAAATATGATTTCCAAATTGTTTTGTTCAGATACATTTGTGCTCATTTCTTTGTATCTTTAAATAGAACTAAACTACCTACATCAAAAGAGGTTCAAAATTAAATATGTATTTTCTGCTCTCGCACAGTCTGGCTGACATTACCATATTATGACTTTAGTTCACTTGTGAATGTAATAAATCAGTTTCATTATGTCTATGTATTTTTGACATTACTAAATATAGAATTGTGCTGAAAACATTAAAAGAGTCTTAGCTGAGACTTCTGTCTGCCACACAAACAACAAGCTCAAATGTCACTGTTGCAATGGATGGACGAATATGGACCCCCCATACTTTATCTGGACAGCAGGCTGACACAGGGAATGATGTTGCTGAACAGTGGTCCCAGCAGGGATTGATGGGAGTTCCCTGCCAGCATAATGGGTGTAAACTTTGAGGGCATCTTGACCCAGATGGTTAGTGTTCTTTTTCCCAGATGGGAGGCCAGGACATGACGGCTGCCTTAGGTACTTTTGTTGTCCTTCTGTGCACTGGAGGGCAACATCCCTTCTGACAAATCCGAGTTTGGATACCGGCAGGGCAGCATGGGGGTTGTGGTTCAGTACAGCTGCCCTGTTGGGTTCTTTGGGTGCCACCAGGTGGAGCTATTGGGAGTAGTCACTTGGAGTAGTTCCTCCTGACCTGGAAGTATTTCTTGGTCTCAGTGTTTTTGCACAGGGCGTACTCCTGGATTAGGTTCAATTGAAAGTGCTCTACACAACCCAGGGAGTAGGAGTTGGGAGAAGAACTGTACAAAGCTTGTGTGGGAGGAGTGAAGGAAGAAATAAGAAAAGAGATTTTTATTGTGGAAGAAGAAGTCTGATTAAAGATATTTTTGAAAATAAAAACAATGGAAACACTGTGCAAATGTGACAGAATAATTTAAATTGACATGTCACTACATTGGGAGCTGTCAGTTAAATGGTGTGCCTTTGGTGTACATGGAAACAGTTAATAGCCAGTAGGATAGGATTTGCTATAAACACCTCATATTTTTGTCACAGCAATTAGGCACAGAGCATTTCATGTATCAAAAACTTTTTATTATAATGTGTCACACACGTGTGAATAGGAGGCAGCTGAAGGGCTTAGAAAATAATGGTAACATATTTGCCCAGGGGGTGGTGGGGTGCACTAACGCTCTTTCTAAGTTCCCTGCAGACCTTTCCTGGGAAATCCCACCAGGAGCCTCTGCCTCAACTCGGGACACGCCATTTCCGGCCCCGGCCCCAAGGATGACATAACTTCCGGTCCCGGCCCCAAGGATGACATCACTTCTGGTCCCAGGCCCGAGGATGACATCACTTCCCCCAGACTTCCTATAAAGCCTCACTCCCTTCCTCTGGAATTCAGTTCTGTTTTGGACTCTGTCTTGCAAACTTGACTTACACTCAAACTTTTACTTTTTGCAGCCAGGATACAGATTATATGGGTGGCTGCCCCTAACCTTTGCCATGTCTCATGCCTCTTCTTATCACAAATGTAAATTTTACTTGTATTACCCTATTAAAATCTATAATTAAATGAAATCCCTTAAAACAACTGTAATTACAGAAGACTCACATTTTTTATTTAAAAAGCTTCTGTAAAAAGCCAAATTTCCCAGTGGGGACAAATTAAGTTTTATCTATCTATCTATCTATCTATCTATCTATCTATCTATCTAATCGTACAGGTAGAACATTCTTATATTTAAGAGTATTATCTCTGAACACTCATCCTTATCCACAACATCCTATTCTGCCTCTACGTTTTAACCATTATAGTATCTAAAATCTGCAGATTTCTTAGTGCTTGAAACTGTACTTTGCAGCTTTCAGAAAGCACTGATTCTGTGCAGCGGTGCCCCACCCCCCCCCCCCCCCCCCCCCCCTTAAAATGATCTCTTGCATAATGTCTGTCCATGAAGCTCTTTCCTTCCTGACATTCAAACCCCCACCATTGCATTGGTGCACTTTAGACCTGCCCTTCCTGCATTTGCTGTACTTTCTGAAAATGTCTGAACTCACATTCAGTTAGCTCTATGCTTTGAGTGCAGTGTATTAAATTCTAGCTGAATGTCAGGACAATGGCACTTGTGTCAGTCAACAGTGAATCTTAATTTTTCTTATTTTTTAATGTTGATAGTTTCCTATTTTTACTATTGTTATCACAAGGACAGTAGGGTATCCCAGCACTTGAATGTTGGCTTTATTTCCAGTTGGGTGGAGTTTGCATGCTCTCCCTGTGCTCATTTTCCCTTGACAATTCTGTCACATTGACTGGCCTGGTGAGGACTGTGTGACCAATAGAATGCCCTGTGGACTGACATTTTGTCCAGTGACGGTTCTTTTCTTGCATCCTGTTTTAGAGGCACATGAAACAAGGTAAGGCACCATCAGAAAATGAAGGAGAGGATATCATAGCTACTGTTACCACTTGTCTTACAATACTATGATTCTGTTTGAACGTAATAGTGCTGTGCAGAACTGTGCACTGTGTAGAATGTAAATCTGGAAATCTGAACATTAAAACTGAGAACCTTTATACCTATGTGAACTTGGATATGTCAGAAATTAATAATAAATCTTATGTTACATATTTATAGCAAAACTTGCACAGAATAAAATATTCTATTTGTATCAGAAAGGTTTAGGGTTGATGCATTTTTCACTTCATTTTAAAGCAACTTAGTTTGTGCTTTGTTAAGCATTAGCATAATTTAGTTTTTACAGTTGCTGCCCCCCACACACAGTGTGTGCGTGTGTGCAACTTCATAACTCATTAGAAGGGCAAACCACAAAAAAAACCTGCTGCAGTCCATTTGACACTGCCTGTCACACTACTTCTTGTGACAACAGCGACCTCAGGACATTCACATGCCGCAAGATGCCAAGCTGAACAGCATGTGGGCACAATGTTACAGCTCAGACGTCTTGTTGGAAGCCTTCTTATAACCTATTATCTTCTTACAGGTGAGTACATTTATACTTACAATATTATTACATGAACCTTAGAATATCAAATTGAAACTTCACAACTTTACTCAGACAGACAAAGCAATGTGAAAAGCATTTAATTGAAGATGATCTCGCCAAACTGACTTTTACAGAAACTGACAATGGAAATGTGTATATTGGATGTGAAGATGTGGTACACCCTTCTAAATGACAAATGTTTTTTAGATTAAAGCACCATAATATACACTGTAGAAGCAAGGGGCTGTAAGAACATGGAATGAAGCCCCCTGAAGAGAGTTTATTAGGATTAATACTGTAGTGTGTTTTCATTCTTAATAAGTCAATTCACCAGCTTGTAGTGTTTGACCGAATGGTAAGACGTCATGAGATTCTGAATTACTTTCCATGTTTAAAATACTTGAAGACTGTTCCTGATTTGCGTAATTTGTGATCTCAAGTGATATAGCTTGTCAGTCGCATCTTTTTATGTCTTAAAGCATGCTAAAAGCTGAGGATGTATTTCAGTTGTGGCCATTTATATGCCAACAAGAGTTTGATGTTTTTTGTTGTATTTGTGAAATTTCAAAATTGCTTTGAAAACATTTCTTCCAGAACAGAAGAAAACGTCTTGTGAAAGTTTGCTCGCACAAAGACTTTCTAAAAAATAACACAGAAAGTCATTGCAGTATTTTGTGCAATTTTCATGTACTCTATATGGTTATAATCATCAAGCATTAATTGACAAAATTTGACATATATCTGGGTTGAAGGTAATTTTGTTATAAAACACTCAGTTCCCATTGCTGAGTTTACAACAAAATAGGCTTTGATACAAATGCAGAAGATCATTGTTAGGGTGTATTCCTTTTATTTTATCCTGCTGTTAATGCTCTTAAATAAATTCAAACAAAACATTGAAAATGTCTCAGAAATTTCGATCTAAACTTTTACAGCAGTTTAAGCTAACATCAGCATGGGTGTGGCGTTTTGAAAAATGGCTGTTCTGCATGATGCTGGTCAGAAGTATAAGGTGGCATGGCATTCATTTGCAAATTGTATTTAAATATATTAATACTAAGAGATAGCCTTCTATACAGCTAATTGTGTATTCCTCATTGCCAGAGTAAGATTTCACTGGTCGGTCATCAATGGAGTATTAATGGCGCCCCCTGATTAGCACACTGCCAAGTTTTCATGTGGATTTAAAATTTGTCTTCACAATTGTAACTTGATTACAGCGGCATATGACATATAGATTGTCATGATTAACTTTATAATCGATTGAACGTCTAACAATAAGCATACAAACTGGAGACGTTTTTATGCTAAACCAAAAAAGTAGGAATAGTGGCAAACTACAAGAAAAGAGAATCGCAAAATGTTCATTTTGAAGAGAAAATTTACAGTTATAAGTTGAGGGATGGGACTTGATGAATTAGAATTGACAGGCTATAAATGCATTCTAATTTGATATATTTCATTTTGAAATATATTGTATTTAACATTTCAAACATTAATATTGTAAAAGTGAACTGAATGAGCTATGCCTCAGCACTAAGGTGTACGCTTTATTATTTTATCGCCTCATAACCTTTCATAACTTCCCTTAACTAATCATCACTTTCTGCACACTTTATTGTATTGCAAAATTAATTTTAAATGGATACATTTGCCATTTTTGCTAATCAATATATGTTCAATAATCCATCATGACAAAGTGAAAACATTTTTTAATAAATTTTCAGGCTTTTTTGAAAACATCTAAAACTGAAGTCTGTCATTCATATAAATATTCAGACTCTTAATTCAGTATTTTGTAGAAACCTCTTTGGCAGCAATTCAAGATTTGAGTCTTTGTGGGTAAAAGATCTACACACCTGAATTTGGGCAGTTTATTGCATTCTTCCTGGTAGATTCTCTCCATTAGACTGGATGGGAAGTGTCTGGAAACCACCATCTTTGGGTATCTCCACAGATGTTCTGTGGGGTTTTAGTCTGGGCTTTGGTTTGGCCACTTAAGGAGAGCAACTTCAGTGTTATCTTAGCTGTATGCGTCAGGTTATTGTTGTACTGAAAGGTGAATCATCGTATTAGTCTGAGGTTGTGTGCACTCTGGAGTAGGTTTTCTTCAAGGATCTCTCTGTAATTTGCTGCATTCATCCTTCCCCTTGATGCTGCCACCACCGAGGTTCACCACCGGGATGGTACTAGGCAGTTGATGAACCGTGCCTCGTCTTCGGCAGAGACATTGTTTAAATTTCTGCCCAGAAAGATCAATTTTTGTCTCATCAGATCACAGGATCTTTTTCCTCAAGCTTTCTCCTTTAAATGCAAACTCTGTCATGCTTTTCACTTAATGGAGTGCTGCTAAGATGGCCATCCTTTTTGAAGATGCTACCATCTCAACAAAGATCTTCTGAAGCTCTGTTAGATTGGCCATCGGGTTCTTGGCCAATATGTCAGAAATTGCTAATAAACTTCCTATCATAATGTTTATAACTAAATTTGCATAAACCCTTATTTTTCATCATCCCTGCCAAAACGCTTTTTGCCTATTTACTCTTTTTTTTTTAATTTTATTGATTTTATTGAAATCACACAACATTCCATACAAGTAGATCAATTTTTGCAAAAATAGGATCGAAAACAAATCAACCCCCACCCCTGAGAAAGAGAGCATGGCCAGCAGAGTAAAACTTAAGGCTAATAAAAATAAGTAAATAGATTAATTAATAAGTGAATAAAGTTAATACAAACTGAAACTTCTGGATTGGTATACAGTAGTTTGATCCATGCACAAATGTTCGGGCCAAACTCAAATTTCTCCAATGTAGTGAAAAGGTAGTTCCATTCAATCATATCAAATGCTTTTTCTGCATCCAATGATAATAATACTTCTGGGGTGTCTGTCTTTGCAGGTGAATATATTACATTAAACAGGCGTCGAAGATTGGAAGCTAAGTGTCTGCCTTTAATAAATCCAGTTTGATCTTGTTATATTACCAAAGGTAGCACTTTCTCCATCCTTCTAGCTAGGACTTTGGAGAGTATCTTAACATCATTATTCAGAAGTGAAACTGGTCTGTATGATGCACATTGTAATAAGTCCTTATTTTATTTAGGAAAGACGGTGATTAATGCTTGACAAAAAGTTTGAGGTAGAATTTTATTGTCTCTAGCTTCTGTGAATCTTGCTAATAAAATGAGAGCTAGCTAAGTGGAGAATTTCTTATAAAATTCGACAGGGTAGCCATCAGGGCCTGCTGCTTTCCCACTCTGAAGTGACTTTATAGCATCTAGTAATTCTAATAGTGACAAAGGTTTATCCAATTCCTCTGCACTGAGAGTATTTATTTGTGGTATCTATAATGCATCCAGAAATGCATTAGATTGTGTCTTGTCTTCTTTAAACTCAGTACAATATAAGGACTTTTAGTAGTTTCTAAATGTGTGCATTATATTTTTATGGTCAATGATTTTGTTTCCGTTTGTGTTGGTGATTGCTGGGATTGCATTGCGAACTTCTAGGTTGTGAATTTGTTGAGCTAAGATCTATTTATACATTTTGAGGCCACTGTGCTCCTGGAAACACTAAAAGCTTTAGAGAATGTTTGATACTCTTACTCTGATCTGTGCCTCACCATAATCTTCTCATAGATATTTACAGAGAATTTGTAGGACTTCATGGCTTGCTTTTTGTCCTGACATGTAGTGTGAATTGTGTGACCTTATATATACAAGTATGTGCCTTTCTAAACGATGTCCACTCAATTCAATTGGCCAAAGGTGGATTCCAATCAAGTTCTAGACCCATCTCTATAAGAATTAAAGCAAACAGGAAGCACCCGACCACAATATGGAGAGCCACATCAAGAGGTCTGAATACTTATATAAATGTGAGATTTCAGTTTTTGATTGATGGGCAAAAAAGGGAAAATATATGAATTTGAAATTAAATCTACAACACAATAAAGTCTTCAGAGCTCAAGGTTAATTTAAGATTAATATCCTATATTGTTATCAGTGCTACAGTATATAGCTGATAAATTGTGTTCTTCTATGCATGTTTCAGTTGTCCAGGGTAGAACTCATAGTTTCTTTTTTCGGGTCAGCTGGACTTGCATGTGCCTTAGGAAATGTCTCACTACTCATTCAAATGACGTTCAGTCTCAGCTGTATTCAAGTTATAAAATGGTAACACACAGAAATGAAAAAGAAAATAAAAATATGACTTTCAGATTAGGAACAAAGATAAGGTGCATATTTTATTTTAGCGTGTTGATATCTAATATAGGAAATTCCTTTCCAAATATATTTTTACTCATTGCCGCAGCTCATAGGAAAGGTATATAATATATATTAAAAATAAACCCTGAGAAAGTATATATATGAACATTCATTTGATTTAATTTTGCACATGTCATGCTTAGCACTGCGCCTAAGTTTGATGCTGTTGACGACTGACTCCGTAATGACTAAATTAAATGAGGTTCACCAACAACTGTAAATAAATCCTACAGCTTTACACCAATCATGAAAACTGAAGACGTATGTGTTTATAATTAGCAGCTTACATCCTTCTATTCTTTTTTGCTGTGTAAAATGTAAATATCCTTGGGACTGGGTGGTCTTGTGGCCTCGGAACCCCTGCAGATTTTGTTTTTTTTTCTTCAGCCCTCTGGAGTTTTATTTTTTTCTGTCTTCCCTGGTTATCTGACCTTACTTTATTCTTTGTTGCTTAGTATTGCTTAAGCATATTTTTATATTTTTCTTTTTTCTTCATTAATCTTGTGAAGCACTTTGAGCTACATCATTTGAATAAAAACATGCTATATAAATACATGTTGTTGTTCTTCTTCTTTTAAAGGCATTGATAGATAGATAGATAGATAGATAGATAGATAGATAGATAGATAGATAGATAGATAGATAGATAGATAGATAGATAGATAGATAGATAGATAGATAGATAGATAGATAGATAGATAGATAGATAGATACTTTATTAATCCCAAGGGGAAATTCACATACTCCAGCAGCACCTTACTGATACAAAAAACAATATTAAATTAAAGATTGATAATAATGCAGGTAAAAACAGACAATAACTTTATATAATGTTAACGTTTACCCCCCCCCGGGTGGAATTGAAGAGTCGCATAGTTTGGCAGTGGATTTTCCATAATTGATAGGAGCCTGCTTAGGGCCCGTCACTCTGCCACAGATGTTAAACTGTCCAGCTCCATGCCAACAATAGAGCCTGCCTTCCTCACCAGTTTGTCCAGGCGTGAGGCGTCTTTCTTCTTAATGCTGCCTCCCCAGCACACCACTGCGTAGAAGAGGGCGCTCGCCACAACCGTCTGATAGAACATCTGCAGCATCTTATTGCAGATGTTGAAGGACGCCAGTCTTCTAAGGAAGTATAACCGGCTCTGTCCTTTCTTACACAGAGCATCAGTATTGGCAGTTCAGTCTAATTTATCATCGTTTCATTTATGCATACATATAAAATTCTGCAACACCATGTGCTACACTCTTCCACTCAGTTTTCAGAATTCCCCCAATGTATAACTTTAAAAACGTTATGATCAGATGTGAACTCTGTAAACTGTAATTTTACAGTCTTTTTTCATATGTTTGGAACTATTATAAGACCATTTTTTTATGTGAATAACCTGTAATGTTTTTGCTTTTCACCTTCAAAACAGAATGTACAATATGGAAATGAGTTATTACTATGTATTGCAGTGTATGGATCATGTCCTACTGCACCCTGTACAGACGTGTGCCTCATCCAGGTTTGATTCCTTGTCTTGAATCTAATACTACCAGGACAGGCTCTGGCTCATTGTGAGGCTAGCATTGAATGGAATGGGTTTAATAATTGGTGGATGAATGAAGGAATGAATTTACTATAGCAGCCACTCACCCATTTACACCAATAATAATTGGAATTATGGGTTAATAAAAGCTATATTTTAGCACTGTGTTCCTATGTTACGCTGGTTGCTCCTGACTCCCAGTGACCCTGACCAGAAAAAAATTGGTAAAGAAGGTGAATTTATGGATGAGTGCTTTTTATCGAACCTAATAAAATGATAAGTGCTGATGTGTCTGTGTATCTGTGTGTCCATCTGAATGCTATATCTTTGTCATTTCAGCACATAACGCATCAAAAACATTTGTAGTAATGAAATGCATTGCATCATTCCAACAAACATTAACACTGCTTTTACGAATCCCGTGTGATATATGCATTGCATTTGTCTTTACAACAAAGGCTTCATTACAAATATTTGTAGTAATGCATTTTATTACTACAAATGTGTGTGATGCACCATCTGTTGGAATGACAAATTCAACTCATTTTATTATTACTACCTCAAAGTAAGGAGACCTGGGTTCGCTTCCCGGGTCCTCCCTGTGTAGAGTTTTCATGTCCTCCCCATGTCTGTGTGTGTTTCCTCCGGGTGCTCCAGTTTCCTCCCACAGTCCAAAGACATACAGGTTAGGTGCAATGGCGATCCTAAATTGTCCCTAGTGTGTGCTTGGTGTGTGGGTGTGGGTGTGTGTGTGTGTGTGTGTGCCCTGTGGTGGGCTGGCGCCCTGCCCGGGATTTGTTCCTGCCTTGTGCCCTGTGTTGGCTGGGATTGGCTGCAGCAGACCCCCGTGACACTGTGTTAGGATATAGCGAGTTGGATAATGACTGACATTTCCATAGACAGTGCACTTTGATTACTTAGGTTTCAAACCATTTTAGACATGTAGCACAGCTACTGAATACATTTTATGTAAATGCATGTACATACATAGCATAAAGAGTCCTAGGTAAGCCAGACTTACACTAAAGATGTTTCAGAAACAAATGTTTTAATTAATTAGCAGCATCACTGTAATATTGCTTGAAAGGAACAGATTACAGAAGAGATAATGTTACTCTGTTTAAGAAAATATGACACAGCATGACATTCTCAAGCCCATTTAATGCAATTCAGGGAAGAAACATATTCTAATATCATTATAAGCACAGCAAGAACAACCGCTCAATAATAAGCCAGTCCAATGCAAAGTATATTCCAATAGATGAATGCATTACAAATGTTAACGTGACGTCTACGTTGATTACTTCAATCTGTCTTAGATGGGTAGCACAACTACTTACTATAATATCTGTATTATTTGAAATTGTAGGTGTGGTTATCAAAGCTCATTTTTGGGTGAATGTTGTATGATAAAACTTTGAACAATATCATTAAAGCACTGTAAAAACTGTATTGCATTCATTCAGCGTTTGAATATGCTTGATCATGAGCATGGTTATAGTAATCTACAAAAAATGTTTAGTATCACAAACTAAGAATGCATAAAAAAAATCACATTCAGCAGTTGTTTCAGAGTAAAATAAACATACTGTACATTACATGTAGCTCTGATGTGCTTTCTGCAGTTCTAGTGCACCATTTGCAGGAAAGCAAGCCCAGTTTGCTGTGCAGTTATTAGATAATGATGTAACTACCATGTTTGTACCTGAGCCATTTCTTTCCTTTTTTTCAGAATATGTTGCATCCATCAAGGTTAGCCAGACTCCACTTCACATAACTGTTAAAGTGGGAGATTCAGTGGAAATGATGTGTTCCTGGGAAACCTCACAAATTATTTCAAGAATTCAAGTAGAATGGAATAAGAACAACGTTTCACATGTTATATCCAAAAAGACTTATTTAAACACAACAGTGATTGAGGTAGTAAACAGGACTACTCTCAAAATTGTAAACACATCAGCTACTTTACAAATCTCCAACACTGAAAGAAATGATGTGGGAAAATACTACTGCATCCTAATTAGTGATATACCACTTCTCAAAAAAGAAATTGGTAATGGAACTCAGTTAGACATTACAGAAGATGTGGCAAAGAGCAATACTGGTGAGTATAACAACAACTTGTACTTGTAGCATTCAGGCAAAGGTAATTGTTATAACTGGCATTACATAAAAGAATTCTTTTGCTTCTCATCAACAAGAAGAATTTTAATTGGCCTTTAAATGCTGCTTATTTAGAATACTCGCCATTGTTAAAAAGTGCTGAGTAGTAATGAAATGTGGCTTGTAATTACATGTTATTATAAATGTAGACTTATTTGAATAATAAATGTAATAAACTTTACTTGTATGTATGGAATGTTATTTGACTTTAATAAATCAATAAAATGCAAAAAAAAGAGAATGTGGAGAATATGGTAGGTAATATGATAACACTCTTATGGTTTTCGTATGACTTTCATTTATTATTATTGTGATTCCACCATTTCAAAACAAGGGCACAATAATTGAATATGCAGAAAACATTTCAGAAGTTTATTTTATTTCTAATTAGTTCAATATTATGGCATTTTTAGGTAAAGCCTCATTATAGACAGAAGCCAGAAGCCCCAGGTCTGGGGCCCCCAAATTAACCATTTTGGAGTCTCCAAAAGCCTGAAAATCATAACGATAGGGAGGTTTTTGAAAATAGATGATCAATACATGTTTTAGTGTTCTAAGGCACTCAGTGCCAGTTACTGGGTTTGCGCAAAAGTATTGTAGCAGTCATTCATCACATGCTGAATGCAAAACAGCTGTTTGGGAGCCCCTCACAGGCAGGACGGAGTTAGATGTTTGAATAGCAACAGACCGTCCAACATGGAAGAAGAGCGCATGCTTTCATAAAGCTTGGAAGGATCCAAGAAAGAAAGCTAATTAGGTGGCTTTGGCAGCTTTTAGTGTTTGTCTTGGCCTTTGGAATGCTGTGATGGTGGAAAGCAGAAAGTGATGGAGATTTGGGATACCAAAATACAAGCGCTGTTCATGTTGCAGGAGAACACCTCTTAACCCTCGAAATGATGTGCTGCCGTCTCCCATGCTTCCAGCAGAACAGAGCTGCAGTGTGGTGAATTGGTCCACAGAGCGCAATTACTTCAGTCCACATTATAATATAAGTGCTTTTAGCACTGGACACATGGTGTTTAATTGCATATGTTTCATGAAACGTGTCTGTTCTCAGTGATGCTGGTCTGAGGATAAAGATGGTGTAGCTTTTGTTTATAGATTGAACATCTGTACAGGATGTAATTAATCTACTTTAGATATGCCTGTCCTAACTGATGGCGGTCTCATATCCCGATGATTTATTGTTGATTCCATAGTAGCAGATTAAGATTTAAGTATTCATCCAACATTAGAGCACAAACAATACCTCCTGATTGCCAAGAGAATATCATACACTGACCAGAAGTACAGTAAAAGTCTGCTTTGCACACACAAACACTGCTTATTGTTGCCATAATCTGAGGAGGGATTCCACTTCTGTCATTCCCCTACTATCATCTGGAGAAACAATAGAAAAGACTTGATGATACCCTCTTTAATTAGGTCTGATTACTGTTGTAAACACAAGGTTCGACCAGGTTAGTGACGTAAGTAGAATTTGATGAGCCCTAGTGCAAAATAAAAACCAAAAAAAAAAATACAACTTTGCCCCCCTCATATAAAATTAAATTTAACCCAATCACAAAATGACTACCATCAATAGAGCTATAAGCTATAGAAAAGGAGGTCAGTAATAATAATTAAGCTTTATTGAGTAATGGGAACAATAATACGATTGAGTTTTTGTTAACGACTGACATGTTGTTTGTAGTACTAGGGTGTTGTACTGTGTTAGCCATTATGAATGTAGAGAAAAGCCAGGCAAAATGACACCTTTTATTGGCTAACTAAAAAGATTACAATATGCAAGCTTTCGAGGCAACTCAGGCCCCTTCTTCAGGCAAGATGTACTTTTCTCGACATGTTGTTTGTAAAGCCTAATTGAATGAACAACCATATTGTCATCATGGGCTGTCCTGCCCCTTGACCACTGATACAACTGTCCCCCTGCCCTGCTTGTAGTTGTGCTACTGCTGCTGGTTATTTTTTATAAAGTTCCTTGTGTAAAACAGGCAAGTTTTTGTGCTACAATGATTATTTGCAAAAAAGCCAACAACGTTTCTGTGGCCAAATATGAGGTCCAGTTGATCTGAAACATGATTTCTTATCTACTCTGTTTCTAAAAATGGTGTTTTATTGAAACTTTTAGTAAAATAAGGCCAATACTACTCTCCACTTCATTAGATATAATAACGTTATTGGATAAATATTATATTTAATTAGTAAGAAAGCACTGTGGGATGATATAACTTTGTATACTTTTACTAGTTCCATTGTATTAGGCATTCCGTGACAGACAGACTATAAAAATATTTACGTAGTAGTAGTTTGAACAATGTTAGCCTTTTACAGGATATCTATTCTGGTAGATTGTAAAGACACACAACACACATTTTGCTGACTAAACACTCAGTGTTCTGCTTTTTACTTTTGTTTTTAAACAATATTTTCTAAAAGCTAAAATCCGGTATGGTTATACTACACCCCATCTGGCCTTATCATCAGACTCATCTTTAGAGACTTTAAAACCAATACAATATGTAAGGACTCTATCTTTTGACTAATGTTATTATTATATGTAATTTTTGTAAGTGCATATTGATTTATTTTTTGTTATTTATGTATGTAATTTTAATTTGATTTTTCTTTTTCTTCAAACTTTTTATTTGGCATCTCATGAGGCAGGACAAAATCTGGGGTATGGTGCCAGTCCATTGCAGGGCACATTCATGCTCATATGAACGCATACTTAGGCTACAGGGATGTTTATTTATGTGTTCACACACAAGTGCGTGCCTTGTTTCCCTTCTCAGAGACGTAAATACCATCCAAGTATTTTCTGATATCCTCATTTTTCACAGTAGTTCCCGGCTTGTTCACTCACCTTGTCACATGTGTTGCTCATACATCTTCTCACATTATGATGGGCATCACAACTCCAACACAGATCGTGAACTAGTTAGAAAAGCCCAAGACAACCCAAAGGCCGTTCCTTTGAATGTGAGACTAGAAATGTTAAAGTCAAAGTAAGGTGCTTTATTAAACTTTATTTAATGAAGAGCAATGCCTTATCAGTGTTTATATTGATAACTAATTTTATTAGTAAACTAATCATGTGAATTTTTATTAAATTCAATGATACCTTAATAACACTGAAAGTCACTACTCACACGCAAAAAGAAGGTAGTCTGAATTATTTTACATTTGTAAGAATGCTTTTTGGTTATATAAAATGGGAGAAGATCCAACATTTACTGTTACTTTTGATACATTATATCATTGATTACATCTTGCCTGAAGAAGGGGCCTGAGTTGCCTCGAAAGCTTGCATATTGTAATCTTTTTAGTTAGCCAATAAAAGGTGTCATTTTGCTTGGCTTTTCTCTACATACTTATATCAGAAAATTTAAATCTTCTATTTGGGTAGTTTCCTCGTGGTCAATTTTTACTTTTACTTGACTTACTTCTAGCCACCCAGACCCTGATAAACACAGATGCAGACACAAGTCTTGCCACACAACATGGCTTTATTACTGTTGGGAAACACTTTTGTCTTGTTCCCCACTGCACAACACAGTACAAGCACCTTTAACATAAGGCAACACAGTCTTTCTTTCTTCCTTCTGTCTCCTCTCCTCCTCTGGCAAGCTTCGTCCCTCTTCCTCCCGACTCTGTCTCCCCAAGTGAAGTGAGGTGGCTCCTTTTTCTACTACTCCTGGGAGTGCTCCTGGTGGTTCATTAGCCAGATCTGGAATCACTCCCAGGTGTGGAGGAAACCCAATGAAGGGCTCTGCAGCTCACTCTGGTGGCCCCCAGTGAACCCAACAGGGCTGTCCTGGTTTCCAACTCCCATGAAGCCCTGCGGGAATCTATGGAGCCACAGCAACTTAGGGGGGCTTTCCTTTAGCATTCCCGGGGAGGCAGTGTCCTGTGCACATCTATTCCCCCGGTTCTTCCGGTATATCACCCTCTCTTCCAGGCAGGGGCCACAGCCGTCTGTATCAATATTTAAATCTGGTTAAAGATTACGGTTGGGTTAGGATTAGGCAGTAAAAATATAATTATTCATTAGGTTTCACATTCTTAAAGGATAAAAACAAAATTACAATGCTGTTTATGCTTTGTGGTTTAATGTTTTGAGCACTTTTATCAGTTGAAGTGGTTGGGTGCTGTTTACCGGTCTGCTTGGGTGAGTCTGATAAGAGCTAACAATACAATCTTCTAATGATAACAGTCGTGCTGACTTTCCAAGATAAAATGCTTTGTAATTGTAATTTTTTACAGTTTTTGACCATTCTGATTTTTTAAAATGAACAGTCAGTCCTCTTTTTGTCCAACGTCAGAATGTTTCATTGTTTCCTTTAGTCTTTATGCTTCAGAAAAATGCCTAGAGAATTTAATTCTAATAAATTTTTAGCTGGAAACATTACACAGTATGCTGCAATCATTTTCCAGTCTGGTTAATCCAGACCAGGGTCTCATGCCAGAGCTCATCCAGCAAGTATGGGGTGTAAGGCAGGAATAATGACCTGGACAGGGCACCAGTCCATCTCAGGGAAAGCACACACACACACACACACACACACACACACACACACACACATGGGCGTCAAAGTGGGGGGAAAAAGGGCAATGATTACCCAGTGCCCACTGGGCGTTGGTCCTCAAAGCCTGGAATGAATTTTATTTTTGAGAGGAAGGGGCCCACAGAGACTGCTTATGTATAGGGCCCAGAGGTCTGTGCTACACCCCACACAAACACACACCTCAACCACACACTTGGGCCAATTTAACGTTGCCTATTCACCTAATCTATATGTTTTAGAACTTTGGGAGGAAACCAAACAACCTCGTGGGAAACTATGCAGACACAGTGAGAATAAGCAGGGAGTACCCAGTATGCAAACCCCTTATTGCGAGGCAGCAACACTACCACTGCACCACCATGTTACCCTATTCTGTAATCATTAACAGTAAAATATTTATATTTCTAAACTTAAAAAGAGAAACAGAAAAGAAAAATGATAACCTAAAAGAAAAGGAAAACACCATTGTGAGGATGATTAAGTATTAGTGTAATCACTTTAGGAAGAAAAATAATAGTGAAGTAGAAAAAAATAACAGTAATAAAAGTAAAAAGCATGGATTTGGAAGGAATTTCAGTTTCTTCTGTTTTAAATCTTCTCAGATTTTTCAGCCTAGCTTGATCTTGGAAGACTGTTAATTCCAAATGGATTTAAGTTTGTTTTGTAAGACTCTGTTGTTCAGGATGGTAACGTGTAAGTCAGTTCTCCCAATCATATTTATTTTAGTCTCCATTTTCTCCTTAGAAAGTGTAATTAGGCTTTTCATATCTTTCTTTGTATCCTTTATACTCACACCCATCAAATTCTAAAGTTATGAAACATTACCTTTATTCTCATTTGTACAATTTTCCGGCGTTCAGAAGAAAAAGGTAAAGATTATACCTGTGTCAAAAAAAAATTGAAAAGAATTTTAGAATTGCAACATTTTGGCTGTGTAACCAAAGCCAAAACATTGTGTCTCTAATCTTCTCTTCTGTTTTTTTCAGCATGGAGAATAACCTTGACCTTTTTATTTTACAAATGCATGTCAACACAGCTTTTCTCTATCCACCACTGACTGGGGTTGTGGAAACGGATGATGATAATCTCTGTGTTTGCTGAGTGAGATGAATATGATGAGACCTCATTGCCAGCCAGCCAGGCTTGATTGAACCAAATGCTAGTCAGGTCCCTTTCATCATTGCAGTCACAGTGGCAAGGGCCCTCAGTTCCATCAGTGTCCAACTCCATTCGTGGTAAACTGTTGTTCACAAAACCGAGGTCCTGACTTTCTGTGGTCATAAAAGATCCTTGGATATCTTTCAAAAAGAGAAGGAAGAACCTCCGCATCTTAACTGAACTACTCACCATGGCCTGGTCATTCTGGCCATCTAATCATCACCTGCCCATTATTGGCTAACTTCTCTTTCACCCCATCACCATCTTATAGCTAATGTGTGGTGTGGGTACTGGCACAAAAATGGCTGCTCTTACATCATTCAGGTGGATGCTACGCTGTGGTTAAAGTGGTTCCCCAATACCTATGTAAAGAGCTTTGAGTTATATAAATGTAATTAATTATTATTATTAAGAACAATATTATATTTTTGTGCCCCACTGGAAACCTCATGTGGAGTATTAGAATACAATATATTTTGAATAACTTAGGAATAATGAAATTAGACAACCCATCCCGACAGTAGTGTTTAAAGTGTCCATGCCTGACAAACAGACAAGACCAAAATCCATGCTTTCTTTGTTTGCAGGGGTTTCCACCTCTATACCCCCTCTGTATCCTTTGTGTCTTGCCCTATCTCTACTACAGCACAGATTGAATGTTCTTGTCAGGTGTATTCAAGATCCTTCAAAGAGTATTAGCAGACCGAAAAAAGACTTATAATATCATGTCAACACAACTGTGTCACTTACCGAAAAAACCACCATTATCTACTTAGTACATCTGGGAAGTTTCATTTTAGGACAACCTAGAGCAGTGTTTCTCAACCACTTGGTTGCTACTCATTTTTGAGTTTCAGGCTGCTTCCGGTGGGTCGCAAGTTGCTATTATTTATACTTGTAGTGGTTTACAGTGGATCTTAACGGGTAGGGAGTGGGTCACTGATCAGACCTTCATTCCCTCCCTCCGCTCAGATGATTGCACTCGAGTCACTGAAAGGGACTGCTCTGTCAATATTGTGATGACCTTGGTGGGTAGCAAAGACACTTACATTGGGAAAAAGTGGGTCTCAACTTCAGAAAAATTAAGAAATGCTGGCCTAAAGGACTTGGAAATATGATGCTATGCTATACTATAGACAAGCCATTTGTGCTTTTATATTGAACGTTTGGAAGATACAGAGAACCCGTTAGTCATTCTCAGATTACAAATAAATTTCAAGGAGCCGAAAGTTATGAAAGACTCTTTATTATAAATAAAGGAAATAAGTGAGAACAGGAACAGTGGGAGCAATAAACAATAGAAAGTAAAAGCAAGGGAAGCCTTTCTGCCTCTTCTTATGCAATGTAGTCTTGGTATATCTAGTGGAGCAATTGGTCCACTCCTGTTCATTCGAGATTTAATCGTTTTTTATGAAGTGTATTCTCTGTTTATTTAATTTTTGTTTTTGAAACATTATTTTATATATGTTGTCATTGATTGTTTGGTTTTCATTCATTTTGTATTTTATGTATTGTACGAGGTATGATCAAAAAAATACGGTGAATGTTTTAAAAAAAAAACATTTATTGCAGTAAAAGATTTACAACTATTAGTTATCCTCAAAATACTCTCCTCCACTTCAAATGCACTTATCCCAACGCTCCTGCCACTTTGCGAAGCAGTTCTGGAAGTTTTCTTTTGAGAGGGTCTTTAGTTGGGCTGTCATGGCTGCCTGGATGTCCTCAAAGGATTGAAATCATTTGCCTTTCATGGTCATTTTCAATTTAGGGAACAGTCAAAAGTCGCATGGTGCCAGATTTGGCGAATAAGATGGATGCGGACACAGTGTAATGTTTTTATTCGACAGAAATTGTCGTACTAGAAGGGATGTGTTGAGCGTTGGAGCATTGTCATGATGAAGAATGAAACCATTTCAACGTTTTCCTTGGTTATTGATGTTGAAGGATGTCCTGATCTTTTCTTGTCTTCAACCAAGTCAGATCCATTACGAAATCGATCAAACCACTTGTAAACAGTTTTAATTGTTGGTGCAGTGTCACCATAAACCGATTTTAACATCTGATGGGTTTCCTGAGGTTTTTGCAATTTGAAACAAAATTTCATGTTAATGCGTTGCTTGATATCCATTATTAAAGACAAACTTGAAAAACACACTTTAACTCAACAGTGGCTCACAAACGATCGACAGTATCAAACAAGCTGAAACTTGTCACAAAGTAGGCTCTAGGATGGACCTGTATTGAATTGTTTTTGTTGCTCTTGGATGGTGATCTGCATCAACATTCACCTTACTTTTAGTTCACACCTCGTATATTGTGTTGTCTAAGTCTCTGTTTTTGCATTATGTTTAATTATTTATTTATCTTTTTGTGGATGTGCCTTGTGAACCTAAAGTGGAAATGAATGTGTCTGGCCCCCTAACACTACAGCTAAGGGACCACCTCCAGCACATTGTAAGCCTGCAAAGCATGCAGGAGGGTCCTTTTGGCAATGACTTTATTGGTTAGTGTTTCTCTGTAAGAGCTGTTTGGATTGCCTGGTTTTTAACTCCTTTGATATTGTTTGAGCTACGATTACTGGATTGAGAACTGATTTTATTTGTTTTTTTATGAATTGCCTTTTTGCTGAGTTTCTTTTAATTTTTTTTTTCTAATAAAGACTTTGTTGCTGCAATACTTGTTTCAAGCAGTATGAGCACACATTAATGAAAAACCAAAGGCAGCTGCCTTTCAAAGGGAGACAATAAAAATGTTTGGTAGATCTTTATGTAACATCCTGTATTCTGTTTTCAAAGCAGAAAGCAGCTACATCACAACACCTACTGCAGTTTTATTACTGCTGCTGTTGGTATTAATCATTGTAACCCTGGTGTACCGAAGAAGAAGAAAGCTGACTTCAACAAGGCCAGGTATTATATAATGTTTACTGTGTATTTTGATTGTTTCCTTATAATCAGGTGAGCATGGTGGTTTAACACTTGCTCAGGAAAAGTGGTTTAAAATCTCCATCTGGGTGGTGCTTGCAGTTCGCCTTCATGCTGCATGAACTTTTGTTTGTTTTTTTTCCTTCCCACTTCCAAAAGATGTGCATGTTAACTAAGTTAAGTTAATTAGCAGCTGAGAGGGGGTGCATCACCCTGGGGGATTTCCTCAATAGAGACGATCAGAGATTTACTATTAATGACTTTTGAGATCCTCAAATGTAAAGTCATTATGATTTGTCAGTCAGTCAATCATTGTCCAACCCACTATATCCTAATACAGGGTCACGGGGGTCTGCTGGAGCCAATCCCAGCCAACACAGGGCGCAAGGCTGGAACAGTTCCTAGGCAGGGTGCCAGCCTTCGCAGGATGCACACCAAGCACACACTCCAGACAATTTAGGATCGCCAATGCACCTAACCTGCATGTCTTTGGACTGTGGGAGGAAACCGGAGCACATCCACGCAGACACAGGGAGAACATGCAAACTCCACGCAGGGAGGACCCGGGAAGCGAACCCAGGTTTCCTAACTGCGAGGCAGCAGCGCTACCACTGCGCCACCGTGCTGCATTAAGATTTGTACTTTTCTTTTAAATTAAACAAATGTGTGGTGATAGAGTGGATCAGTAAATTATATTTCCGACTCACAGCTTAAGTATATGGTCACAGCACCCATATGCATCTTCACAGGTTTTCTCCCTATCTTACAGCAATACATATTAGGTTATCTGGTAACTCTACCCTGACTGGTTTACAAATGTATAGTTCAATGTTCTTGCACTGAAGTTGTTTCCCATCCATGATTAATTTCTACCTACAGTTATCAGGCACTTTATATGACAGCTTCTAATTCACTGTACATTGACTTTCTGTTTGCATCTCTCTCTGAAGGACACGACCAGGCTCTGGACATTGAGCTAGAAGACATTGAATCACCTTACGAAGAAGTGAGGGACAATTCCTTATCATCTCGGGGATCAACACAATGGGTGAGTCTATCCTTAAGTGTGACCCAATAAAACACATGAATTGCAGGCCTGACCTTAGAAATTCTCTCTTTAGTGCAGTAGCTACTGACAGTTGACTAGAGTGGCTTACACTTCTCATGCAAAATCTTAATTTTAAACTGATTTGCCTATCCACCAATATTCACTTTTTTTACAATTATCAATAATGGATTGCATTTATTAACTCTTTCTGGTAACTTCAGAAAAAGAAGCAAAGAAAACATAAAAAATAAAAATCATATTAGTTCTTTAAAGAAAGTGAATGAATAAAACGTGAATGTGAATAATTTTCCCTTTAATTCAGTAATCCTCCCATTACTTCTTTGCCTTTTTACTAGGCAAAAATAACAACTATTATGAAATCAGTCCTGTCATTAGAAATTCCATTGCTGTCAATATTATAGCTGTTAGTGATGTCAGCTACAAAACTAATCAAATAAGAATAAAGGAAGGAGTATTTCAAATTATTATAAACTGAACTAAATATTCGTTCATTTTTATCACACCTTCTGTAGACCAAGTTACTGTAGTTGCATTCAATTTAGAGAGCCATTTACATGTCTCCTGCTGGTCTTTTAAACCAGTTCAGCTTGCATGCAAAAGAAAAACAGAGTGACTGCTGTCTTTGTCTTTGTATTTCCAGGCCACGTCTATGGTTTATGAATCTTTTGATTATTTTGCCGTGAAGGACAAAGAAGATGCAGCCGACATGCACAAGGAGAGCTAATACATTTCTGCTGTCCAGTTGGATGTTAACTTTACATGTGACAATACTACTGGTACTACTGTTTGAAATTTGCAAGCAAGGAAAATCAGAATCGCATTTATCAGCCAAGTATGCTTACATAAAAGGAATTTTACCTTTTTTATAGTTATACGACAAACTTACACATGATTGATCAGTACACCCTGCAATAAATACAAGACAAAGAATGTAAAGGTATGCATACAAAGTGCAAGGCAGTGCAAGAAATACTGAAATAAATACTGAATTGAGCATTAGCTATATGTAAGAATCTGTAAGACTTTAGTGAGTGCCAAATACCCGAGCAAGGGCAGCTGAATTAACAACTTGTGAGCTCGTTGGCCTCTGGAAAGAAACTATTCTTATATCTGCTTGTTTTTCCGTAGCTTGGTCTCTAATGCCTGGCAGATGGGAGAAGATCAAAGAGGTTGTGGCTTGAATGTGAGGGGTCAGTGATGATTTTCCCTGCCCGCTTCATGGTCAGGTCCTGTAACATGGGAAAACTGCTGCCAATGACCTTTTCAGCAGACCTGTCTATTCGTTGTAGTCTGTTCTTGTCATGTTTAGTGGCTGATCCAAACCACACTGTAATGGATGAGCTGAGAACAGACTCGATGATTGCTGTGTCGAACTGGAACAGAAGTTCCTGTGGTAGATTGAACTCCCTCTGCTGTCCCAGGAAGTACATTGGCTGCTGTGCCTCTGTTTATGATGAATCTTTGTTGGTCTTCCTTCTCAAGTCCCCGGTGATTATAGACCCCAGAAGCATGTAGGGATATCAGAAACGTGAACTCCTTTATCCATTTTTTAACAGATCTAGTGCACATGTGCACAGAAGAAGAGGAATTTTGTGTCATACTAAATGCACGACTTTAAAGGAAGAAAACAAATATATATGTAAAAGGAATAATAATAATTATAATATAAATATTAGCAGCTGCAATATTTCAAGTGAAAATGTCTTATAACCCCTGAATTTATATTTATAACACCTCCTACTTCTCTATTCCATTGTCATTATTTGCTCTGTTCCATTCATCAATTTACTGATCACTCTTTTTACGCTTTAAAACAAAATGCAAGAACAAACCGAATTCTAATCAAAATGAAGACAATCTAGCAAGTCCAATAATATGTTACAAAGAGAATCCATGAAACTCCCCACCTGACTGAGAGAGCTCTATAATACTGTAGGAGAGCCCCACCTGAGGGGTTTCTTCAATAAAATAAAACAGCAAATAAAATAGAAAGATTCCACACAAACCTATTTTACAATTACATTAATGGGTTCTTGCCAGATTCTGAAAAACCTCTGAGTAGAACCTTATAAAGAAAAGTTGATTTTTTTTCCAATCTGAGATGATTCAGAACATCAGTTTCCCATTGAGTTATAAAGAGTGAATTAGAATTCTTCCAGTTGAGCAAAATAAGTCTGTATAACCAGTATGGCATAGGAGAGGACTGTCAGATCAGATATCACTATTCAAATATAATTCAGATATAGTTAAAAAAATTCTAAGCAACAGCTGACATATTTTACTTCACACTATACTTGTCATTTTGTTACCTCAGACAGGGTTTGCCATATTTTGCAGATCTGGTTTTGCACATTACCTACCATGATCAGTTTCTTTGTAATTTTGAATTGTTAGCTTGTAATAAAACAGACACATACAACGTATTTTTATTCCACTGCTCTGCTATTTTGATCAACAGGTGTACTAAGAATAGGTGGCACGGTGACGCAGTGGTAGCGCTGCTGCCTCGCAGTTAGGAGACCCGGGTTCGCTTCCCGGGTCCACCCTGCGTGGAGTTTGCATGTTCTCCCCGTGTCTGCGTGGGTTTCCTCCGGGTGCTCCGGTTTCCTCCCACAGTCCAAAGACATGCAGGTTAGGTGGATTGGCGATTCTAAATTGGCCCTAGTGTGTGCTTGGTGTGTGGGTGTGTTTGTGTGTGTCCTGTGGTGGGTTGGCACCCTGCCCAGGATTGTTTCCTGCCTTGTGCCCTGTGTTGGCTGGGATTGGCTCCAGCGGACCCCCGTGACCCTGTGTTCGGATTCAGCGGGTTGGAACATGGATGGATGGATGTACTAAGAATAGGATTTAAACACTTCTCAAGCACCCTAGAAGTGTTGTTCTGCTTCTGACCCTGTTCCAGTTTACTCTTAAACCCGTGACTCCTGATTTGATGTTGTTTTATAATAAAACCGTTAAGCAACTATCATAGCAAACACAATCTGGTTTCCTTTCTCATTAATCATAATGGAAAATAACTGCTATATTTCTGATTATTATTATAACAGCTTTAAAATCACAATTTTAGAGTTTTTTTTGATGGCCCTCTAGCTGCCTCAACCCACATTACATTACTTACAGAAGTTTTTTTGATACATTCCTATAACAAAGGCATAAAGAAAAATAAGTATTAAGGTCA
Organism: Erpetoichthys calabaricus; assembly: GCF_900747795.2. NCBI lineage: Eukaryota > Metazoa > Chordata > Cladistia > Polypteriformes > Polypteridae > Erpetoichthys > Erpetoichthys calabaricus. The sequence continues at coordinate 102,731,852 of NC_041398.2, forward strand.
CCTGCATTATTTTTTTGTTAAATCTGTATAAAGGGAAAGAAGAACCCAAATTGTTAATTTTTACATTATTCCTTGACCACTGGGTCCCGCCCGCAGCATCCCACCCTTCACACTTAACAAATCAGGTCCATACCCTCTGTCTACCTTCAACTAGATGCTGCTTTGTTTTTTAACTATAGCCTAAGCTTCTTGTGATTTGCTTTAAAATGTTGTGTGTTGTCTTTTTATGTCAGCAGTAGAATGTTTAAGTTGCTGTGAATAAAAGCATCTGCTAAAAAAAAGAAAATAATAAAAAATATTAAAAATATTGAAACATAAAAGGGCACATGAAGTACAAATGTACAGAGCTAATGAAAAAAATGACCCCATTGGAATTTTTCACATTTTATTTTTATACAACATTGAATCACAGTGAATTTAAATGGGGCTGGGAGGAACATGCAAACTTCACACATGCAATGGCCAAACCCGTACTGTCCTCCCCTTCTGTCACGTGATGCCCTGATTAATGGTCTTCTATCATAGTTGATCTCATGTGCTATAGTGCTGTTTAAGAGAACAATATTGGCTGAAGGCAAGTATCTCTTGGGCCAGTGCTCTTTAATACAAAATGAATCATTAACATATGTAAACGGAAAATTTGTAACCACAAAAATGCTTGGAGTTCATATTTTATTTTTTTATCTTTCTGAATATTTTACTGGAAGTTAAAATAAAACAGATGAGCAAATGAAAAAAATACAATGTTTCTGATTTTGTTCTTTATTTATAGTAACAATGCATATTTTTAAAGCATTAAAGTAGCAATGTTTCTGAAATAATCAATGTCTTCTTATTTGCAAAAGCGTCTGCATAATGTAACCTTTCAAAGCACTTCTCACATAAAATTAGTGTTCATGGCTAAATACTTGCATGAAGCCACATTTCAATATTTACAAATATGCCCTTCCCTGCGATGGACTGATGCCCTGCCCAGGTGTTGTTCCTGCCTTGCACCCGATGCCTGCTGGGATAGGTTCCAGATTTCTCATAACCCTGCTCATTATATGGACGGATGAATAGTCATGTGTACTCATGCACCTCTTTTTCTTATGTGGAAAAATACATTTGTTCTTCTCTGAAACTATGGAATATATATGTTGTGATGAGCTGTTGCAGCACCCCAAACCTCAGACACATCCACTGTGACACAAGTCCCAGGTTCAAATACAAGGTTTATTTGTACAAATACCTAACAAATTGTTTCTTGTAATTTTAAACACAGGCACAATTCTGTTCCCCTCTCTTTTGCACTTTCTCCTTCCACTCCTCCAGGTGAGCTTTGTTCTCTTCCACCCACCTCTAACTCACCTGGATGAGGTTGAGTGGCTTCTTTTATCTTAGAACTGGGGGAACTTCCATGGCGTAGCCCATTGGAAGCACTCCTAGGTCAAGTGGAAGCTCTGCAAAGTAGGGATAATGGATCCCTGAGTCAGCCCCTGGTGGTACCCAAGGAACCTACCAAGGCTGCCCCATGGGACTACAGCTCCCAGCATGCCTTTTGGGTGTCTGTATAGGTTTGGATGCAGCCACTCAGTGTGTTGGGGGAGCATGTAGTCCTGTCAGTTTGTCTCCCCCTGTTCTTTCATCACACTAGCCTCTCAGCTAGGTATTATTCTTCGGTCCAATCCTACCGTGATGCCAACATTCCTATTGTCATACTGGCATCTTTTGCACATCTCCTGGCAGGATGAGCTATACCTTCCTTCTCATGCTTCTGAAGGGCTGGCCTCCCATCCAGGTAAAGAACCTTGACCCATTCTGGCCAGGATGCCTACCCATTTGCGATGTCCATCAAAATGCTATACATGCTGTATATATATACTATGTACTGTTTATATATATACAGTGCATCCAGAAAGTATTCACAGCGCATCACTTTTTCCACATTTTGTTATGTTACAGCCTTATTCCAAAATGGATTAAATTCATTTTTTTCCTCAGACTTCTAGACACAACACCCCATAATGACAACGTGAAAAAAGTTTACTTGAGGTTTTTGCAAATTTATTAAAAATAAAAAAATTGAGAAAGCACATGTACATAAGTATTCACAGCCTTTGCCGTGAAGCTCGAAATTGAGCTCAGGTGCATCCTGTTTCCCCTGATCATCCTTGAGATGTTTCTGCAGCTTAATTGGAGTCCACCTGTGGTAAATTCAGTTGATTGGACATGATTTGGAAAGGCACACACCTGTCTATATAAGGTCCCACAGTTGACAGTTCATGTCAGAGCACAAACCAAGCATGAAGTCAAAGGAATTGTCTGTAGACTTCCGAGACAGGATTGTCTCGAGGCACAAATCTGGGGAAGGTTACAGAAAAATTTCTGCTGCTTTGAAGGTCCCAATGAGCACAGTGGCCTCCATCATCCGTAAGTGGAAGAAGTTCGAAACCACCAGGACTCTTCCTAGAACTCTCCAGCCATCTAAACTGAGCGATCGGTGAGAAGGGCCTTAGTCAGGGAGGTGTCCAAGAACCCGATGGTCACTCTGTCAGAGTTCCAGAGGTCTTCTGTGGAGAGAGGAGAACCTTCCAGAAGGACAACCATCTCTGCAGCAATCCACCAATCAGGTCTGTATGGTAGAGTGGCCAGACAGAAGCCACTCCTTAGTAAAAGGCACATGGCAGCCCGCCTGGAGTTTGCCAAAAGGCACCTGAAGGACTCTCAGAAAATGAGAAAGAAAATTCTCTAGTCTGATGAGACAAAGATTGAACTCTTTGCCAGGCGTCACGTTTGGAGGAAACCTGGCACCATCCTTACAGTGAAGCATGGTGGTGGCAGCATCATGCTGTGGGGATGTTTTTCAGCGGCAGGGACTGGGAGACTAGTCAGGGTAAAGGGAAAGATGACTGTAGCAATGTACAGAGACATCCTGGATGAAAACCTGCTCCAGAGCGCTCTTGACCTCAGACTGGGGCGACGGTTCATCTTTCAGCAGGACAACGACCCTAAGCACACAGCCAAGATATCAAAGGAGTGGCTTCAGGACAACTCTGTGAATGTCCTTGAGTGGCCCAGCCAGAGCCCAGACTTGAATCCGATTGAACATCTCTGGAGAGATCTTAAAATGGCTGTGCACCGATGCCTCCCATCCAACCTGATGGAGCTTGAGAGGTGCTGCAAAGAGGAATGGACGAAACTGGCCAAGGATAGGTGTGCCAAGCTTGTGGCATCATATTCAACAAGACTTGAGGCTGTAATTGCTGCCAAAGGTGCATCGACAAAGTATTGAGCAAAGGCTGTGAATACTTATGTACATGTGATTTCTCAGTTTTTTTATTTTTAATAAATTTGCAAAAACCTCAAGTAAACTTTTTTCTCGTTGTCATTATGGGGTGTTGTGTGTAGAATTCTGAGGAAAAAAATGAATTTAATCCATTTTGGAATAAGGCTGTAACATAACAAAAGGTGGAAAAAGAGATGCGCTGTGAATACTTTCTGGATGCACTGTATAATACACTGTGTGTGTCACACATAGGAGGAGTTTTGAATCTTTAAAACAACTACCATATATTCGAATAAAAACAGTTAAGGAATCATTATTCAAGAGTTGTTAAAATGAAGAGTATAAAACATTCCAAAAAAGTCTAATGCTAATGCATAAATTATGAAAAGAGTACAAAACAAAATTCAAATGTTTAGATGTCTTAGGAACACTGCTGATTCAATTATCAGGAAGAACAAGCCACATCTTGCATAAAGAAAGAGGATTGTGAGAAAAGCCACAGAGAAGCCTGTCACTTTAGAAGCCATAGAGTTCAGCAGCTCAGGTTGGAGTAACGGTGCACCAGCAGCCATATCAGCAGCACTGGATAGCACTAGCCTACATGGAATGATAGCACAAAAGAAGCTATCACATTAAAAATAAGCATGAGAATACTTATCTGGAATTTGACAAATAGGATGTGAGTGGTTCAGTTGTTTTGTAGAAAAAGTGTTTGTGGTCAGAGGCCACTAAAGGCACAGCTTTCTGGCAAAGGTTTGAAGAGATATGTGTGACTCAAAAACTACAAGACAGCCTGTTTTAGTCTGCTAAATAATTAAACGTATTGTAAAAGGTGCTATATAGCGCCCGACCCGGCACAGACTCAGGCAGAGGCACGTACTTAAATAAAACATGCTTTATTATTTCTTCAGCCGTGGGGCACGTCTTCCCCGTGTCCCACAGGCCCAACACAGTCCCAAATACACTCACAATTACACTCTCTCTCTCTCTCTCTCTCTCTCTCTATCCACCTCAGCACCACCACTCATCCTCAGGCTTAGTCCTCCTCCTCCCGACTCTGGCTCTCTCGAGTGGTGGTGGCTGGCCTTTTTTATACCCCACCCGGAAGCATTCCAGGTGCTTGATTACCTGGTCCTAATTGACCTTCCGGTTGGGCTGACGAGTTGACCAGCTGGGCTGGAAAGTCCATGCAGTTCCCCCTGGCGGCCATCCAAGCCCCCAACCAGGCTGTGGAGGACTCCATCTCCCAAGGACCCTTGCGCCAGGTTGGGGAATCATCGTCCACCAGGGAGGCTGCCACCAAGCGTCCCGGGGGAGGTACTGAGCTGCCCATGGTGGCTCCCCCGGAACAGATGCAGCAGGGTTGTCCCTGCCGGGCATGGGACTCGGCTGTCCTTCACAGTATATAAAAGTTTACCTTCCAGCAGAAAAATGGTCTTAAACACAAAGCCCAAGTGTCTCAATTTCTTACAATGGCCCAGTCAAAGCCCTAATCTTGATTGCAACTCTGTGACTCTGTTTAAAAATTGTGGTTGCCAAGTGTCATGCTACTAACTTCAAATATATTACAGAACCCTGCCCTGGATGAATGGGCCAAAATCACAGTGTGCAAAGTTACGACGTCCAACCAAAAGCCTAAACTCGACTCTCCTGCAGTTGGTGGCTGTACTAAATATGAGAGTGCGTGGATTGAATACCTACACAAAAATCTAATTTCCTTTTTTTGTATGATTTTCTTGTTTGAGATTTTTTTGTTTAACATGAAACAGTGTCCTAATATGAAAGTATTTTTGACATTGAAATATTAGTATTTTGTGCTTTAAAATAAATACATCATAAAAAAAGCAATATTAGTGAAGTATTTGTTATTCATTAAGATTAGTGAATTGGTCAACAGCTATAAATAATTTTGCAAGATGACCAGTGCTTAATTTGTAAATCATGACCTCATAGTCACTGCTGGAGGGCAGAATGGGGTACACTGGTAATTTGGGCACAGCATTGTAAGTATTGAGTTATGTCATTGACCTAATATGTGAAATAAATACTCTTCACATGTATGCTCACACACATTAATGTTTCACTTGCATATCTTGCAAGCTCAAACTGTTCCACTGTCCACATTCTGTGCAGCACACGAGATTTTGGTCTCCTCAACCTTGTCTGTATTATAAAGTGGAGTCCTAAGTACTAAAGAGTTTCAAAGCCCGTAGTCTCAAAATGCCCAGGAGAGGAGAAAACTGTCAAACGTGGCTAGTTACCAGAACAAACAAAGAATCTATAAAAAATATGTATTTTTCACAGGAAGAATGCTCTGTAATACAGGGTGAGTCGAAATTATGTTAACATTTGAATTGCGGAAACAATTTATTCACAAAACATACTGTACTTCATATGTGCAAGGTGATTTATAGAAATGTTTCAACCAGTTCGCCATCATGTTCAACACATGTACCATAAATTGTCCACAAAAATTGTATATAAGTATATACAGAACAGCACCATTAGTGTTAACATAATTTTGACTTACCCTGTACAATGAATCTCCAAAGAGTACAAAAGGTATACCTGACTTGATGTTATTTTGGAAGAATTAGATGGATGGGACTGGTGAGCTTTCTTGAGTTGAATGTCCTGTTTTTGTCCAGATGGCTCTAATGTTCATACAATGCCCATTAAAGGCAAATCCAAAAGCAAATGAGGTCCTAATATGAATTCCCAAGAATAGTCGAAATACAGAGCAAAAGGTCAAAAAAATCCAGTAAATCACTAAGCACGAGCACAGCAAAACACAAGAACTCATCACTCCTAAGTGCATTCAAAATGAACCACCAAGAACTGTGGGAGACCATCCAGATTTATAGGATGGTGGGGTGTCCCTGGCAGTGATTGGCAGGTGGCCCTGCATCTTGGAAGAACAACCAACAAAACACATGGGACATCACCTAGGCAGGTTCCATATAAGTCAGAAGTCAGAAACTAAAAATAATGCACATAATCAACAAAAGTAACACAAATTAAAGGGTCAAGAATATAAAAAAACAGACATTTGAACACCAGCTTGGGGGTAAATCCTGGCTGAAATATAAAAGTCTAATGCATGTTGCTCCCCTTCCTTTAATTTCTCAAGTTCCATGTCATCCACATCTACTGTGCCAAAACCAGTGATTTTAAGCTACACTGCCCTAATGGTTTATTTCGATTTTCTGGGGCTTCCAGTGTTTTTGGTGCACCTATTTTTTCACTTCAGCCAATCAAAAAACAGATCGCTAGGCTACTTTTATAAAGTAATAATAAAGTCTGGGTGATAAACTTCATTTCAATAGTATAAAGATTAAAATTAAATATTTTATGTAGTGCAAGAAAAGCCACAAACAATCTTAAAGAGTTGTGGCTCCCGCAGGCAAACTTCGTATAACTGAAACAAAATGTGAGCAATAAATGCATTGAAAAGAAAAGAAATGTCTTCACAGACAGGAGTCAAAGGAATGACTTGCCTTATCTTCCGGTAATAAGAGACTTCTGGCAGGAAGAGGCAGGTGCAGGTGGACGGGCACAGGAAGTGATGCCAAGGCCGTTGAAGCCATTGATATTCCGGTCTGCAGAATGAGGAAGAGACAAGGTGTTAGTAAATAGCACCACCCTGTGTTCTGGTGGGAAATTACCATCACCCGAGCCCTTAAGCTGTCCCCAATACACATGCGCATAACAGTAGATTATGGAGTCCCAATGGATACCTGGAGGTCCCAGAGTACAGAGGGCTCAAAAGCATAAGTCTGAAACTGAAATTAAGAATCGAAGGACTTGTTACAATGTGCATCATACAGACCAATTTCACTCCTGAATAATGATGTTAAGATACTCTCAAAAATCCTAGCTAGAAGGATGGAGAAAGTGCTGCCCTCGGTAATATCACAGGATCAAACTGGATTTATTAAAGGCCGACACCTATCTTCCAATCTCCGACGCTTGTTTAATGTTATATATTCACCAGCAAAATCAAACCCCCCAGAGATATTATTATCATTAGACGCAGAAAAAGCATTTGATATGATTGAATGGAACTACCTTTTCACTGCATTGGAGATATTTGGGTTTGGCCTGAATATTTGTGCATGGATCAAACTACTGTATACCAATCCAGAAGCTTCAGTTTGTATTAATAACATTTGCTCAGACTACTTTAAACTAGAACGTGGTACCAGACAAGGATGTCCCTTGTCGCCACTGCTGTTTGCAATCGCTATTGAACCACTGGCGGTTCACTGCCGAAATTCTTATCAGATAAAGGGGATTGTCAGAGAAGGACTGGAACAGAAAATTTCTCTATATGCAGATGATATGGTCTTATATATATCAGACCCAGAAAACACTGTCCCTGCTGTTTTAACAGCACTAACAGAATTTCAAAAGATATCTGGTCTTAGAATTAATCTGAATAAAAGTATACTCTTTCCAGTGAATTCACAAGCATATAATATTAGATTAGACACCCTACCTTTTACCATAGCAGATCAGTTTAAATACCTGGGGGTAAATATCACAAGTAAACATAAAGCTCTTTATCAACAAAATTTTGGCGTCTGTATGGAAAAAATTAAGCAAGACTTGTATAGATGGTCAACCCTTCATCTCACTCTAGCCGGAAGAATTAACATTGTTAAGATGAATATCCTTCCTAAACTTCTCTTTTTATTTCAAAACATTCTAATATATATCAATAAATTGTTTTTTAAACAGTTAGATTCAACAATAACCTCATTCATTTGGAACTCAAAACACCCACCTATCCGAAGAGCAACCCTACAAAGACCTCAGGCAGAAGGTGGCATGGCTTTACCTAATTTTCAGTTTTATTACTGGGCAGCAAACATACAAGCCATAAAAACCTGGACACAAATAAATGAACATACACAGGCTTGGTCTGCAATAGAAGTAAAATCCTGTAGTACTTCTTTATATTCCCTGCTCTGCTCTCCAATAAGTGCAAGTTATTGCAAATATACTAATAACCCAATTGTGCTTTACTCACTCAGAATATGGAACCAAATTAGAAAGCATTTTAAGATGGAAAATCTTTTATCAGTGGCACCTCTGCAAGAGAACCACCTCTTTCAACCTTCGCAAGTATATCCAGTTTTTAATACCTGGTAAAGTTTTGGGATTAAAATGCTCAGAGATCTTTATATAGACAACATATTTACATCTTTTGAACAATTACGTTCAAAATTCAACCTCCCAGCTACACATTTCTTTTACTATCTTCAAATTAGAAATTTTGTTAAACAGAAATTGCCCGATTTCCCCCACCTTGCACCCTCCACAATTTTGGAAAAAATACTGCTCAATTCCGAGGAAACAAACACTATTTCCGCAATATATAAAATCTTATTAGTGTCCCTACCTTTCAAAGATCCAAGAGGACATTGGGAAGAAGATCTCTTAATCAATATATCAGAAAAGGAGTGGAAGGTAGCAAAGCAGAGAATTCACTCGAGTTCTATATGCGCAAAGCATAGAATTATTCAACTAAAAATTATATATCAAGCTCATCTGTCTCGTTTAAAACTGTCCAAAATGTTTCCAGGGCAGGATCCAACCTGTGAACTCTGCAACCAAGTTCCTGCCTCACTGGGTCACATGTTCTGGGCCTGCACCCAACTAACATCATTTTGGACGAAAATTTTTAAGTGCCTTTCAGACACCCTTGGGGTCACAATCCCTCCTAACCCATTAACAGCTGTGTTCAGTGTTCTTCCAGATGGACTTGAATTGGAGAAGGACAAGCAAACGGTGACTGCATTCACTACACTTTTGGCACGCAGACTTATTTTGTTAAATTGGAAGAATCCTAATTCTCCTCTTATAAGTCAGTGGGAAACCGATGTTTTATATTATTTGAAATTGGAAAAAATCAAATTCTCAGTTAGAGGACCTGTACAAAGTTTTTTTGAAAACCTGGCAGGATTTAATCAATATTATTTTAGAATAAGAGAAATAACTATTACCGCATTTAATTCCCTTCTTCATCTCTTATTTACATAGATATTTACTTCTCCCTTTCCTTTGTTTAATGTTGCCTTATTAAAAAGCCTTAAGCAATTTTCCTTTAGCTAAGCTCTCCTTCTCAAGGGTGGGGTTTGATTTGTCTTAAATTTTGTTGGGTTATAAATTGATCTATTTGTATGGAATGATTACAATGAAAATTAATAAAATAAAAATATAAAAAAAAAAAAAAAAAATCGAAGGTGACATGTAAACAGGCAAGCATGTGGAATAGAACACAAATCCACAAGCAAACTATAAGTAGGTATAAATCCCTGAAGTCAGATGATACCAAGCTCTTTTACCGACAATACCAAGATTTTGCACTGGAAAATAATCTAAAATCATTACAGAGGGACTTGGACAGCATATAGGCTTGGGCAGATTTGTGGCAAATGAAATTTAATATCGGTAAATGTAAAGTATTACATGTAGGAAGTAAAAATGCTAGGGTTGAAAACACAATGGGAAGTCTGAAAATCGACAGTACACCTTATGAGAAGGATTTAGGAGTCATAGTGGACTCTATGCTATCAACTTCCAGACAGTGTTCAGAAGCCATTAAGAAGGCAAACAGAATGTCAGGTTATATAGCACGATGTGTGGTGTACAAGAACAAGGAGGTTATGCTCAAGCTTTATAATGCACTAGTGAGGCCTCATCTGGAGTACTGTGTGCAGTTTGGGTCTCCAGGCTACAAAAAGGACATAGCAGCATAGCACTAGAAAAGGTCCAGAGAAGTGCGACAGGGCTCATTCCTTGACTACAGGGGATTAAAAGAGCTGAGCCTTTTCAGTTTAAGGAAAAGATGATTAAGAGGTGACATGATTGAAGTATTTAAAATTATGAAAAGAATTAGTTCAGTGGATCGAGACTGTTATTTTAAAATGAGTTTATCAAGAACACAGGACACTGTTGGAAACTTGTTAAGAGTAAATTTCACACAAACATTAGGAAGTTTTTCTTTACACATAGAATCACAGACACTTGGAATAAGCTACCAAGTAGTGTGGTGGACACAGTAAGACTTTTGGGACTTTCAAAACTTGTTTTGATGTTTTTTAGAAGAATTAATTGGATAGGACTGGCAAACTTTGTTGGGCTTAATGGCCTGTTCTTGTCTAGATTGTTTTAATGTTCTAATTCCAAAGAAAAGGAAGCAATTAAGAGTTGAAGAAATGCTGGCAGTTAAAAATGACACACAGTTGAATTTAGAATGTTCCAAAATCTACCAGTTTGCTCTCACCAGTTTACTTGTAAAGTGTAGCTAATCTGGGTTACTCTTTTTCTTCAACTTTTGGGAGAAGGTATGTACAGTATTCACTGGGTCAGTTCAGGCCATTTTCTAGTGATGTAGTAGCATCTGCTTGTAAGGATGTTTACAGACTGTTATCAAACCTTTGTGTTTAGAAAGCTCATAAAGTGTATCTAAAAAATGAAACCGCTACAGACTAGTGAAGGTTTTCTTCTTCCCACTGCTCTAGTTGTTGCCCTGCCCTGTGGACCGTTTTGAAAATCTGACTTGCAGAATAAGAATTTCAGCTTCATTTGACTATAACACCAACGACACATGAAAGCAGGTTAAATGCCAGTCAGTAGAGAGAAACAAGGCCAAAAAACAAAGGCGGGTGAAGGAACAAATACAAACTCATTGTGTGACACAGGAAATGTGGGGAGGGTTTGGGGTCTTAAAGCATGCATCATATAGTTAGGCGACCTGAAGCATGAAACTTGCAGCCTTTGCAGCTTTTTCAGTTTCACAGTTTTTCACAGTTTTCATCTTGCCTGAAGAAGGGGTCTGAGTTGCCTCGAAAGCTTGCATATTGTAATCTTTTTAGTTAGCCAGTAAAAGGTGTCATTTTGCTTGACTTTTCACTACATTCATAATGGCTAACATGGTACAACACCCTAGTACTACAGCTTTTTCACTTAAGAAATGACATGTAGGTGATGCTGTATGTGTTGCTCCACACCACCATATATTGGCCAATAATGTATTTTCAATCAGAAAGACAAAACTAGAGGTGAAATTAACAAATAAAAATGTTTTTAAAATTGTAGAGAATGACTAGATCTACTTTGCAAGATATTCAAAAAGCAAGATAGAAGGTGAAACAGAACTGAAATGAAAACAAATCAATCCACAGGCTGAAAATGACAAAGGAAATGGGACAATTCAAAAGATGATATATCTTGATTAAACAGCGCAAAAGTTTTACTTAAATTTAGCCAAGAAAAAGTGAAAAAAAATACAATACTCTTACAAAAACTGGCTTTGGCAAAGTAAACTGCTCAACTGAAAGTCAAAGAGAAAAAAATGGAACCAGGATTCTTTAAAGGAAACAAAGATATAAATCACAGCTATAACTTCACCAAGAATAATTTGAGCTAACTGCAGGAGGCCTACTCCAAGAGGGAAGGTTAACTATGTGAACCAAACATAATGCAGAAAATTACTTCATTTTAGTGAATTATTTCTGGTAATTATATGACTTTTAAATCATAAAAGAGGTTCCCTTTTTCTTTATGGATAAAGCTGCAGCTTCTCATATCTTAGCCAGGGTTCCTCCCCAGACAGGAGTTCAAATTCATATTTTATGTCTGTTTTTGATTCTTGTCTTATGTTAATGCTAATTTTGTTGATCATAAATCATTGTTTGTGTATAGTGGGTCATTCCCATGTAAATCTGCCCTGCTAAAGTAACGAAAAAGGGCTGCTATGCGCACCAGTCCAAGAACTCAAAATAAGCAAAATAAGACAACTACCAGGCTGAACAATCATAGGGTTCTGGTACGGATGAAAGGAGCTCTGGCCTGCAGTGCGTTTTGTCCAAAACTGAACACCTCCTTCCAGGAAGTGGGGGTGCAGAAGGGGCGGAGTCAGTCGCTCTCACTGAGCATCTCCTCTGTACTGCGGAGGGAGCAAAAGAGGAAAAGGTTAGCATGTGCCCTCCTGAGATGAGCCTGCAGAGTGGTCCACAGACACACATGTGTGACTGTATGTAAGCTGCCTGTATACAGTATGTGTTTTGTGGATGGTCCCCAAGAAGTGAGGCCACCTACCAATCAAGAACTCTCCTCTGCCCTCTAAATCCAGAGGGTCTCCCACAGTTCTTGCTGGTTCATTTCAAGTTTTTTTGTGTTTTTTGTGAATTCTGATAATTATTGGATCACTGACATTTTAACTTTCTGCTTTGTTTTTAGACCTTGGAATCTGTATTGGGACTTATTGGATTTGGATTGCCTTTGTGTTACAGACAATGCCACTTTGCCTTTGTGCTCCATGGAGCTTCATTGTGATTGAAATACTCCTCTACTGGTCATTATTGGAAGTGGTTTGGAACTCTTTAGTGCTTGGGACTCCTAGTTCACTACACAGTTCTACCCTGAAGTGAATAATCATTACATTTATTATGAATATGCTCTGGCTAGCCATGAACACAATTTGGAAGCACTCATTACCTTAACATATATGTCTTAGGGATGTGGAAGGAAAAACAGATTATACAATGGAAGAAATTAATTTTGGAAATATATTAAAGAAAAAGAAATTTGCCCTCAACTAGGACCTCTTTGAGTCAGGAAACAGGCAGGAGGAAGCTTGTTCATTGCGTCCTTTATTTTCTCTTCAGCAAATGCATGAAGAGGGGACATCCTGTTACAGCTGTCTGCTGATGGACAATGCCCTTGGCAGAGATTGTCAGCAAATGGTCACAGAACAGAGACAGAAGTTCATAATTATTGATAACTGAATTTACATAACAGTGCAGAATTACATATTCATCTGACATTTACTCTGATTGGTTCCTTGGTTTGCACCAATTGAATATTTTCTCTGTTTGCTTAAAAGACATGAGATGAATTCAGCAGACAGCATAAAAATAAAAGTCTAATTTCTCCATATTCTTGGTTCTTATAATACTTTTCAATAATTCTTGAGTTCCTGTGTGCATGTGACATCAAGTCTTCTTGTGTACATCATAGTCAGCCAATGTCTTCAACCATGATCCAGAACTTTCTTGTTCTTTGTTGTTTCCTGAGATAGATAGATAGATAGATAGATAGATAGATAGATAGATAGATAGATAGATAGATAGATAGATAGATAGATAGATAGATAGATAGATAGATAGATAGATAGATAGATAGATAGATAGATAGATAGATAGATAGATAGATAGATAGATAGATAGATAGATACTTTATTAATCCCAAGGGGAAATTCACATACTCCAGCAGCAGCATACTGATAAAAAACAATAAATTAAAGAGTGATAAAAATGCAGGTACAACAGACAATAACATTGTACAATGTTAACGTTTACCCCTCCGGGTGGAATTGAAGAATCGCATAGTGTGGGGGAGGAATGATTTCCTCAGTCTGTCAGTGGAGCAGGACAGTGACAGCAGTCTGTTGATGAAGCTGCTCCTCTGTCTGGAGATGACACTGTTTAGTGGATGCAGTGGATTCTCCATAATTGATAGGAGCCTGCTCAGCGCCGTCGCTCTGCCACGGATGTAAAACTGTCCTGCTCCGTGCCTACAATGGAGCCTGCCTTCCTCACCAGTTTGTCCAGGCGTGAGGAGTCCTTCTTCTTTATGCTGCCTCCCCAGCACACCACCACGTAGAAGAGGGCACTCGCCACAACCGTCTGATAGAACATCTGCAGCATCTTATTACAGATGTTGAAAGATGCCAGCCTTCTAAGGAAGTATAGGCTCTGTCCTCTCTTGCACAGAACATCAGTATTGGCAGTCCAGTCCAATTTATTATCCAGCTGCACTAACAGGTATTTATAGGTTTGCACCCTCTGCACATAGTCACCTCTGATAATCACGGGGTCCATGAGGGACCTGGGCCTCCTAAAATCCACCACCAGCTCCTTGGTTTTGCTGGTGTTCAGGTGTAAGTGGTTTGAGTCGCACCATTTAACAAAGTCCTTGATATGCTAAGATAGATGCTATTTTTTAATGTGGAAAGCATACCAAAGCACTTTATGCAAAATAACTATATTACTCCTAGATGACAATGTGACCCCTAAGTCTCATTTTCTTCCGCAGTCCTCACTAAACGAGGAATATCCATACCAACAGCAACCGGTGACAAGATTCAAACACAGGATGTGGGATCCTTGAGGCTGCTGTGCTCGTCACTGTGCAACACTGTAATGAAATACATAAATAACTTCTGACTTATTCGGGGCGGGTTTGTAGGGCAGTTTTATACACAATTTACATTACATTTCTATTATTATTAAGTTATAATATCGTAATAGAAATTATACAACTTACCATAATGCAGAATCAGTGGGAGCCCTGAGCTTGTGTTCCTGCAACCAGACAATCCCATTTGGGGACGATGGAAAACAGTGACACACGAAGTGTGTTGCTTATGTTCAGTCTACTCCGTAATCTCGTTTTGGTTGCTGTCACTGCAGAAAACACTGCCTTACAAAGATAGGATGTTGGAAATGGAAGCAAACTTTTCAGTGCTTTTGTTGCAACCTCATGATATTCCCCCTTGACTTTAATCCAAAATGTTTGGAGATTTGAAGTTGTCTCAAACATACTTTTAAGGCCACCATCATTTGCAGCCTCAAGCAGTTGATCCTCTTCAAGCACAGACAAAGTTGATTCACCTGGCTTATTCACAAATGGGTCACAGATCCATTCCTTCCCATTTTGGGGGTCTTTCGTGGTTGGAAATAATGCTCAAACTCTATTGAAAGCTGAGATAGGTGATCATACACCAGCTGGGAGAAAGAAGGCCCTGGCTTGGTTTCTTTAACAACCTCTGCTAACGTTTGAAATATATCAAAAATCCCTATGTTCACTTGTCGGCCCCATAAATCAAGTTTGGCTTTGAATGCAGCCACTTTATCTGCCAACTTGAACAACGGGTATCTTCTGCCTCTGCCCCACATGCTGCTGCTCCACCGCTGTCTCAGATTTTCTTCCTCAGGCTCCTCCAGCACTCCTCCAGCCTGGCTGGATACTGAGTCTGCAGAGTGGGTAAAGGTGGGGTGCCGTAGTGCCTGAATGTCAGTCCATATTGTGAGGTTTCTGAACTCTTTTGGGATCCCCCCCACCCAATGAGAACATCACGCTGAAGTGCGTCCAGAAGCACGATTGCTTCACAGTAGAGCTGTGAGCTGCTGTTGCACCGGCAACAGATAAACAGTCTTAAACAGACATGATGATCGCTCTTCGGGATGCTCTTCATCGTGTTCTCCCATTGATGGAGGTCCCAAGAGAGTTTAGAAACCTCACATTTTCTTGAATGAGTGCCGCATTAATAGGAATGTTTCTTGAGCGAGCATCACTGAACCACATAAAAACTGTCTTCAAATGCAGCAGTTCGCATATGTTTGCAACCCAAGATTTTTCTTCTATTTTTTGCATATAACAAAGACATATGCATTGCATTTGTCATTCGAACAGATTGCACATTACAAACATTAATACTGTTATCATTTTTTCATGTCTGCCATTTCTATAGGAGGGTGACAATGAGGTAAATTCCAATGGATGCTTTTCAAATGTTGACAAGCAATAAGCAAAAGGTATCACTGAAAACCACAGAAAACAAAAACAGCAAAAAAAAAACAGTATGAGGGAAGTTCGAAGAAAGAAATTTTTTTTACAATGTTTCTGTTTGGCGGCACTGTGGCGCAGTGGTAGTGCTGCTGCCTCGCAGTTAGAAGACCCAGGTTCGCTTCCTGGGTCCTCCCTGCGTGGAGTTTGCATGTTCCCCCCATGTCTGCGTGGGTTTCCTCCCACAGTCCAAAGACATGCAGGTTAGGTGGATTGGCGATTCTAAATTGGCCCTAGGGTGTGCTTGGTGTGTGGATGTGTTTGTGTGTGTCCTGCGGTGGGTTGGCACCCTGCCCGGGATTGGTTCCTGCCTTGTGCCCTGTGTTGGCTGGGATTGGCTCCAGCAGACCCCTGTGACCCTGTGTTCGGATTCAGCGGGTTGGAAAATGGATGGATGGATGGATGTTTCTGTTTGAGGATCGTTGTGTAAATGTGCACAACTGAGCTGCGACCACAGATCTAACTGCTCTGTGGATGATTCATTCAAGCATTTCAAGGTCACTTCGTTGTAATGAAAGTATCTGCTGAATGTACTTCGTAGTAACGAGATTTCTATTGACTCGTGTCATATGGGGAAACTGTCGGGACCATAAAAATACTTTGTTGTAATACTCTCTTATCTTGGTCTCTCTCCTCTCACTGCACTGCTGCAAAGCCCCGCCCGCCAAGCGTTCTGAAAAATCTGAGTGAGTCCCTGTTGCCTACAGTTCTCTCGTGGCCCGGCTGTCAGATGGTTGCGGCCCGGTAGTGGGCCGCGGACCGGGGGTTGGGGACCTCTGGTGTATAGAAGGATCTCTTCTGCAAATTCATGTCAGTGCTACAGGATTTCCAAGTCGGTACAAAGAAATTAGCACTGTCAGGAATGTTAAATGCACAATACTGTGACAACATGTTTGGCCTAACATCTGATGTATGGAAAACTATGTACTTTGTTTTATTGCCTTTCACCTCCTCAGGTAAGTGAGGCTATGTAAGGCCGGATTTATACTTCACGCGACGCGATGCACGCTGCAGAGGACACTCCTGCTACGCAAGCATTTTACTGTTTATACTTGCGTGCATACTTTATGTAAATCTGGAGGAATCCACTAGGTGGCAGTGTGAGATATTATCACGGTGAGTACAGGTTCGGCTTCGCTGTGTTGTGAATTGCCTAGAACACCCATTAAACTCTGATGACACCTTACCGCAGTATCTCTGAAAAGGATGTTTAATGATTAAATCCATCATTCCAAGGATTTGTCCATTTCAGCTAGTATTGGGCACGAGGCTGAAACAATCCCTGGACGAGGCATCAGCTCATCGCAAGGTGAATACAAGGACACACATACACGCTGGCATCATTTTAGTATGTAGCGGTCAGGCACCGCTAAGATTCACACCGTCAAAGATGACGGTGATTTATTTATTTTAATAGAAGAGATCCCAGGAACGTCCCCAGCCTTGGATCGACCCACACTCACTCACAACAGAGACAATAAAGCACACTGGGAAAGGCAAACAATTACAAATATAATGACCCAAAATAATTAATGAAAACCGTAATACCACCCCTGACCCCTTCGGTGATATTACATTTAACATATAAACACAAACACCACACAGCAAAGTCCAAACCGGATGAAGATGAAAAGTGACCAAGTTAAGTCCAGCGATCTGTATGTTGAAAGGGAGAAGGAAAAATACAGTCCTACCGGTAGTTACTGATGATGAGGATGAAATCAGATGGTTGATTCAGGAGCGCTCCACTCTTCCAGAAAACCAATGATCCAACACAGTTCTCAGTGCACAGGTAGACAGACGATCCAGACCCCAACAAACGAATACAGTCCAGGACACAAAGATTAGAGTTCCAATAAGAGCAGACAGAAACGACAGATAACCGCAACACACACCGCACCAAACAAAACAAACTTTTTCCTCCTCCTCCTCCTTTTGCCCTCTGCCCTCCTTTTAACTACCTGTGGCCACCTTTGACCCCAGCAGCCCTAGCAAGGACTGCTGGGAGATGCAGTTCTTATAAAGTAGCACTGCTACAAGTGTAACCAAATCTGCATATTTTTGGAAGGAAAACGGAGCACACTGTGGAAACCCAGCAGGAAAACATGCAAACTCCAGGCAGAGAATACCAGCAACGTGACTCCCTGCAAGACAGCAGCGCTAAGACTCCGCCACGTGCCACCCCCATGTGTGTCATTATTAACAGTATTCATTATTTAAACGAAATTACCGATTTATCTGTAAAATGTAACATACATACTAAGGATTGTAAATGTGCAGAGAGTTGGAATATCATACAATACATTTAATGTGCGCAGTGTGGCGATCTATTGCTGTTTGCCACTGCTGTCAGTACCGGAGGAAGCCCTAAAGAAAAGACGGCACAGAAGACGGTATGTGAGACTTTTAAAATGTATTGTGTCATTACGATCGGGGATATGCAACGCTTGAATATAAAAGCAGCACAAATGCATCTGTATGTTGGCATTTTGCTTCACCACTTCGAACCATTCATCAAACATCGAAGCGCGCACACAAATCTCGTAGGATCCACAAAGCGGCTTTCTATCACATGTAGATAGTAACCAGAGACTCTGACATCACATTCCAACTTTTAGCACACTGCGCCCCCCAACTTTTTGCTGGCACTGCAACTCGCGCATACGTCATGTTAATTTCTGAGGACCTGCTCAGAGGACGCATCAAATAAACGTTGGGCACGCGTGGCAGCCATGATGCGGGCGCATACATGTTCTGAGCGTTAAGTAAAAATGAGCCCTTACAGGTGGCTGAGACAATTGATACTGGTTACAAAAAGTGAAAAAAAAAGTGAAAAAAAAATGGAAAAACAAATGTGTGGTGGGTGTACTGGTGAAAAATGGCTGTCATCACTAGGGATGGGAACCGGTTCCCACTGTTTCAATTCCTTGGAATTGTTTGCCATTTTTGCAAACGATTCCCCTATCGATTCCAGTCGCATCGAATGAC
This sequence comes from Erpetoichthys calabaricus, assembly GCF_900747795.2. Lineage (NCBI taxonomy): Eukaryota > Metazoa > Chordata > Cladistia > Polypteriformes > Polypteridae > Erpetoichthys > Erpetoichthys calabaricus. Next base: position 102,750,747 of record NC_041398.2, read on the forward strand.
GTCACCACGTTGCGTAGCGTCATTTACCCAGCAGGAAACATGGGGCGCCTAAGCGGCACAAATGCTCAAAAGTTTGGTTAAACTTTACGAGAAAGGATGACAACAGGGCAACTTGCAATACTTGCAAAGTAGATATTTCATCAAAGGGAGGAAACACTACGAATATGCAAAAGCATTTGCTCACAAAACACGCGATAACCTTAAATGAATGTCGTGTTTTTGATCCGCTCCGGACTAGTGAATCTCAACCGAGCAGCAGCGGTAACGTTTGCACGTCCTCTCCCGTTAATACGGCAGGTAACTAATCAACTAACATTGCATATTATGTTAGCGCGATTTGCCTTATTGCAAAATCTGCTATTACTGTACATTGCATTTAGATGACCATGACGAGAGAGACAGAGTCTGGCTGTCTCAGATGCTGGCAGCTCTCGCTGCAGTCTACCGGTAGCTTCTCCTTTCACAGAGGCGGGGAAAAGTAAAATGACACAGGCCAGGATAGACGAATGTCACCGAGCAGTGACTAAGTTTGTGGTAAAAGGCTTGCACCCATTTGCCACAGTAGATGCCCCCGATTTTCGGGGTGTGTTTAATTGTAGGCTAAGTCAGGGAATGTCAAAGTTGCATGTTCTCCTCTTACCAGATGTTTCATCTGTTTCCATTTCTGAGCTGAAACGTGTTGAAGGCAGCCGTCACTGCAGATGGATGGACAAGTTTTAGTCAAGATCATTACCTCACAGTAACGCTGCATTATGTCAGGAATGGCCAGGCTCAAGAAAAAGTCCTCAAAACCAAACCAGTGTACCAGGCACAGACAGGGACAGCTGTAGCAGAGGAGACTGATGAGATCTTGGAGGAGTATGGTATCAAAGACAAGGTTGTGGCAGCCACTGTTGATAATGCGGCCAACATGGATGTAGCTGTCAAAATAGTTGATGGTTGCAGAATTGCACTATGCACAGTTCCATTGGACTTGAGTTGATTGTATTTGTTGCTGGCTGATGTAGTTTTATTTTTGAGTGCTCAGCTCATATATACTTTTAAAAAGGAGAGTGTAAATGTTACTGGACATTCTTGTGTAATTGCCACAGAATAATTTGTGTTATACTTTGTTATTGCTATAGAAGAATATTTATTTTATTATTATTTTACATTTACAAATTTTTTTCTGGGGACCCCGTGGCACCCCATCGAGGAGCCGTAGGTTGTGGATCTCTTAAGATCTCACTGTTGGGTTTGTAAGGTTATCTTGTTCAAAGATAAGATATAAAACAAAGTTCTAAGCTAAGAGACCTGTGTGTTCTCCTTTTTTAAAAATAAGAATCGATAGGAGAATCGATAAAGAATCGAATTGTTAAACAGAATCGAAAATGGAATCGGAATCGTGAAAATCTTATCAATTCTCATCCCTAGTCATCACATTATCCAGGTGGCTGCTGCACATTGGTGGTGACTGAAGTGCCCCCCATACCCCTCCTCCCCCCAAACACACGTAAAGAGCTTTGAATGTCTTGAAAAGTGCTATATAAATGTAAAGTCCTCTTCTTCTAGGCCTAAAAAAAAGAAAAAAACTACTTCCTTCGTGGCTTGAGCATGTTTGATTATTGTAATTTTCATAAAATGGGACATGTAAAGCTATTCAGTTATGACAAACATTTTGGAATAACAAAAGTGAAAGGCAAACTTTATTACTTTAAATACTAAAAAAATGTTACTCCTTTATAATGTTCTTCTACAAATTTAAGGGGTCCTTATCTAGACTTGCTCCTTCCTGTTATTAGGATTTACCACCAAAACAATTCTAGACACATGGCTAGTTTTTGTACTGATTATGTAATATTCACATTTACATGCAAAAAAGACATGCAAGCATTTTTTATTTTTGCTTCAGCATGATAAATATATAACATTTTGTTGGCTCAGGGTATACTTTGTAAAACAAACATAAGGGCTGGGGTCCCTCATGGGCACAATCTTGAATTGGGATGCATATACACACACACACACACACACACACACTGCCAGCAGCAAGCAAAATGCTTCCCATGTGGCCAAAGATGGATCAAGGTGTATTCTGAGGGTGTAAGTCCACCGACAGGCCTTATCTCTGGATGAAGTCAGGTCCAGTCACAGGTCTTCTTTCAGGTCGGTGAATTCCACACTCTGGAGATACCACAAAATTCCATTCCATCACCAACAATAATTACAACTCTTTTCTTTAAACACACCCTGATAGTCAGACCCCTATAACCTCTATATATTGGCATTTGGCATATATTCACTTACTTGATCTATTTTATTCCCTTTTCTTAAGCCTGCCTGTTTTTTGATTCCAAAAGTTATCAAGTTATCATTTCTAGAAGGTTGATGGTCTCCAGATAGCCTTTCATTTTTTAGCCTGCTTGGACCATTGCAGGTTGAGGAGGAAGCTAAGGCTACCCCATCAGCACCAAGGCCAAGGTAGGAAACAACTGTGGGCATGTTGCTAGTCACTTGACTCATAAACAAATGTAATGTTAAGTTTTGCTATTATTACTACAGCATCTGTAGTCTTTTTTGATCAGGTACAATAGATTAACATAATGGTTCAAGAGAAAGTGTATTTGCATATATCTGTAACTGCAAATATGAGATAAAAATAGCTTTATTCATAAGTATGAGTAAATTTAATGGAAGTAAGGTGGGGTTAAAGTAAATGGTGTTACACACTTGAGCCTTGGGGACAGCTTAAGGCTCAGGTGGTGGTAATTCTTTGCCGATCCACAGGGTAGTGCTGTATTCTAATGCCTCTTCTCTTCCTCCCTATTGCAGACCAGATGATTGAGAACCTGACTTAATCAATCAACTCAATCAAGTTTATTTAAAGTGTAGAATCAACATGCTGCATGGTACCAATAAACAGCACAAAGTAGAAGAATACATGTCGGAAGATAAAAAATAAGCAAAATAAAAACTGAAATTAAAATAAAACAACATCAATATTGAAATAAAAATAACATTAAAACATTAAAAGTGACATTAAAAGTTAAGATATGTCAACAAGTAAGTAAAACAACAATAATAATAATCTATTACATTAAAAAAGTTTTCCGTTGTGTCCATTTTATTCAGACTTGTCCACTCCCCTTCATACCGCTTGCCCAATCATTAATCTTACTTTGCACATCGTTTCTTTGTACCACCCTGTGACACTCTCAGTTGGTGATAATGGAATCAACGCAGTCAGTTATAACGGCAAGGAAGAAAAGCAAATTATCCATTCAAGAACGTTGAATCATAGATTGTGGTAGAAGAAGAGCAGTAAGAGTTGATAATAAATGCCAAAAAAAGAAAATGAACAAAAAACAGCTGCATATAATAAAAATCAAGAACAAAGATAATTGTCCAATAACTGAGAAAGAGAAAAATATCCTGAACAATATGTGAAATGTAAAGAAGCTAAGTCTATAGAATGTAAGTTAGAGGATAAAATATTTAGTTTGCTTTTACAATATGCAGGGTCACAGTGTTGCCCCAATCGTTTGTCGAATCTTTGTCCTCTTTTACAATTGCTTATTGTAGCTGAGAACATGTACATGAGCATGTTTCTTTAGTTCTTTAGTTCATTCATATCAGTTTTATGTGTAAAACTATTAGCTAATCAAATCACAGTGAGGAAATCTAACAAAAAAAAGATCAGCCGTTGATCGCTTTTTCTTACATACAACACTCAGAGGTAACTGCTGAAATTAATTCCGCTTTGCTTTTAAGCTTTGGAGTCTGGTGCCGTGATAAACACTGCTGCTTTATGTAGCCAGTGCCATGGGTTGGACTCCACACATGGATGTTGTCTGCTTGGAGTGTACATGTGTCTCTGTGTGTGTTTTCAAAGATACACTGATTATGTTAATTTGAAGCTCGGTATTGGCTGCATGAGTAAGCCCTTTGATAGGCTGGTCCCCTATTCAGGCCAACTACTGGAACAAACCCTGGTCACCTCAGATCTTGGGCTGGGTTGTATTTTGCTCTACGATGGATGCTTTACTGGTAGTTAGAACTATTGATTGATGCAACCAGTGTCCTGGGTTCAAATCCCACACCCAACTGTGAAGTTTCATGTATGGCCTATTTATGTGATTGCATAACTGAATAGGTTTCTAATGCTGAACTAATAGTGAAAGAAAGAAAGAAAGAAAGAAAGAAAGAAAGAAAGAAAGAAAGAAAGAAAGAAAGATTATTTTCTGTGTTTAAGTTATAAACACTGAATATTTTGCACATTTTCCAGGAGAACCTTCTCACTTTTTTCGTATTAGTATCCTCTGATCATCATGACTGTTGGAAATCCCATCAGTCAGTGTCACATAAGCCACGTACAGTGGCATGAGGCTTATCATTGATGAGAGCATCAAACCAATTACTTGTAAATGCAGAATGAAATTTGATAGACTGGAACAAAGAGATGACTGCAATGCTCTTGGGAGTTAACGTCCCAAATACCATTTCACTTATCACACACTCTGCCCATTGATTGTGTAATCTATACATACTTTACCTTTTTGACTGAGATTTTCTCTAATACTCTGCTTTTCTTCTCAAATTCCAAAGATGAAGAAAAGAAAATATACTTTTCTATATTTTATTTTTCATATATATATCAATTTTGCTACTATGGAAACATATGATCCGCTGTTGCAAACCCTAACGGGAACTGCCGAAAAAAAGAAGAAGAAGGCATATGTGTATATTGATATATTGCCAATAAAAGACTCCAGTTAAACACGCCTTAAAATGGCTCTGGTTAGAGTTTCTTTTCTTTAACACTTTGTGATAGCCACTAACTTTCCATTCTTTATAAGATGATTAACTGTTCTCTGGCTGTCATGACGTATGTTTCTTATCTACATCTTCGTAAGCTCAAAAATCTATTTAGAAAAGCTTAAGCAGAATTGACCAGTTTTGCCTTCTATCCTTCTACAGATCTGTTGCAATAAAAGAAACTTTGATGAATTGTTACAAAGTAATTATTTAAAAAGAAATCCATGACAACATGGAAGATTGGTTGACTGAAAACTCAAGTGTGCACAGTGTGCCCTGCAAGACTGAGACTGACACCTCACCCAGGGTTAAACTCTGCCAGGGGCATTGGCCAGTGCTGGTGCAGAAAATGGATGAATGTATAGGAAGCTATGGTATATAGCACTGCTTGAATATGGGACAGGCTGCTCAATTAACAGAAAGTCAAAAGAAAAAAAAAATGACTCAAGATAGAAGAGGACCTTCAAAAGTACCCATGCTGCTGAAATGAATGTGAGTTAGAGAATGCCACTAAGACTGTGAGACCGTTGACTGTGATCTGAAATCTGAAAATGTATCCCTGAGACACTTGCCTGTTGCTAGCCCTACTCTCTCTTTTCACTTTGTAGTGTGGTTGGTACCAGGGTCCTACTGGCCAATATGGCTATAATCTAGGTTGTGGTCCTAGTGTCTAGCCTTTTAACTCTGTGTTGGAGAGCTGGAATGCCATTAGGACTTTCTAAGGTATGCTTTGACCACATAACACAATCCAGCCATGAACAAGATATGAATCATGGAAGAGAATATAAACAGCCATTGAATCTGGGGGTGACTTGGTGCAGAAACTGACGTTGAAGAGAAAAAAGAGAAAAAGCAAGGAAGTAAAAGAGGAACAAACCCCTTCCCAAGTAAAGAGCGAGTGTAGATCTTTGCATTGTGGTGCATATCTAGATGAATTATGGTTTTCTTTATCTTTTTGTTCATATTCTACGCGGTCATTCGCTTGGTTAAAAATAACTTTCTCAAGTTCTAAGGGTGTCATTATTGACTGTATTTATTTTTATGGCTGTCTTTTTTACTTTTTTTTTTTACCTTTTTTAATTATACTCTGATGCAACTATAGAAGTGTTATTAAGGAAAATTAACAAAAGAAGCTTGATAAAAATGAACAAAACTAAAGCACAAAATAAAAATAATCTAGCCAACAAGCTGCCTATTCTGAGCCTTCCTTTTAGACCTGCAGCTCAATTTACCATGAAAAATGGTTCACCACTCTTGCCAGCCCACATGCATTTCTTCCTCTGTCTCTCTGTTTTGCTCAGTTGTGTTTCTACATTAAGAGTGAATGTGGCACCACCCCACCAGATGTTGAGCAAAATAAGTAATAAGCTTCTCTCAACTTATCAATAAAATGTTTAGAACAACCCACAACTTTATCTTCATAGGCATTTTTTTTGCAATTTTCTACCATATACTCAATGTAATTACTTATCTAGAAAAACTTTACTTTTTGCAGCATGTGAAATTGTTTTCATGCCAGATGCTGCAAGCCTGTTTCTGGATAAGGAGGTTGAGTAATTGGCCCTGCAGTGCTCTCTACACTCTGGAGAGTGTGTGTGCATGTGTTACCGGGACTTGCTAGTTTAGTAATGCGGCCTGAAGGTAATCACCCATATTAAAACAGAGCTGCTTGATATTTTTAATTTATTTTGCTCATCCAGTTCAAGCTTTTCCCAGTTGAGGTCATGCAGCACCCAACAGCAAAGAGGTATGAAAAGTCCAGCGTCATATGCTCCCGTAAAGGTAGCCACAGTAAAGTGAAAAAAGAAAGGGGATGAATATTAGGAATGCATCGTTCATAAGATATTACATTGGACTCACTGGTGAGGAAAACTGCTCTAAATCTGAAAAAGTCCCCTAGGGAGCCTATGTATGTTCCCCCCACTTTGTAGAAAAGAAGCTAAAAATATGATGCTCCTTTCCAAAGAAGTGCAGAATCCTGTTGTGCAAAGAACAGGTATGATTCGAGAAAAACGTTCTTCAACTTCTAAACAGAATGAAAGGTTAACAAGCACAATGTATGGAGTACAAGTCCAAAGAGGTTATGCTCAAGCTTTATAATACACTGATCAGGCCTTATCTGGAGTACCTTGTGCAGTTTGCGTCTCCAGGCTAAAAAAAGGACATAGCAGCACTAGAAAAGGTCCAGAGAAGAGTGACTAGGCTCATTCCAGAACTACAGGGGATGAATTATTAGGAAAGATTAAAAGAACTGAGCCTATACAGTTTAAGCAAAAGAAGATTATAAGAGGTGATGCAACTGAAGTGTTTAAAATTATGAAGGGGATTAGTACAGTGGATCAAGACTGTTATTTTAAAATGAGTTCATCAAAAACACAGGGACATAGTTGGAAACTTGTTAAGGGTAACAAGGGTTTCACACAAACAATCGGACGTTTTTCTTCACAGAGAACCATAGACAAATGGAATAAGTAGTGTGGTAGCCAGTAGGACTTTAGGGACTTTCAAAACTAGACTTGATGTTATTTTAGAAGAAGTAATTGGATAGGGCTGGCTTTGTTAGACCGAATGGCCTGCACTCGTCCACATTGTTTTAAAGTTCTAATTAATCTTTCAGATATTTACTGGCTTTGCGATAACCAGCACATACCTGCCCACATGGTGATTAGTGTGGTGTGCAGTTCAAATTGTGCAGTGTGTGGTCTGTGTATTCTTTCTGTGTTGTTACGGTGTGTCCTTTTTCACCTCGGACACTAAAAGGTGTTGAAGTTGCAACTTAGTCAGTACATAGCCAACAGATTTTCCTGAGCAGCATGTGGTTGTGAGGCTCTCACTTTACTTAGTGTTTACATCTCTATGGATGCATTTTGTAAGACAACAACGATGATGATGGTGATGCCAAAGGGCATCACAGTAATCTAATGCTAATAGAGAAAGACCAGGCACAAGCAGGTTTGATTGATTTTTTTTAATGACTTTGAACTTGCGCATTTCGCTGGTCATTAGCAGAAGAGGGACAGATAGTATTAATAGTTAGATAACGTAATGCTTACGTTAGAGAAGTCTGCACACATGACATGTACCACTTGAGATCTTGTTCATTCTCCTGCTTGCTCTACACTCAGCCAAGTCGTAGGGTAAATTTGCCTTTAACCTCTTGGCTGGGCTCCTTCAAGACTTAGACTTCTAAAGTCAGGGTGATTGTCAAATAGGGAAATGGACACAAGGCTTTAATTCCCCATAGTGACCCCTGGCATCCCTACACCATGAACCTTCAGTATGCCATTGCTGACATTAGATTTCTAAGGCAATTCTCATGGCTTCGTGTTCTTGTTACATGGACAGAAGTTTTTTTGCTGGGATGATATGCCTTCTCATGCCCAGGAGGTGTGTTGCCTTGTCTCATTTCACTCTCTTTAGCAACTCTTTCTATCAAAGGATGACTTTCCTGCTACTTTTATATCGGGTGTCCCATGTCACCCCCTCATCCTCACTTTTTTGTATGTGTCCATGCTACTGCTTTCCTGATCCATTTTGCACAGGGCATATGTTCCCCCTGGGCAGTGCCATTCTTTCCACATGGATGAAAGATGAGATGTTCATGCCAGTGCAGATTTCTCTGCTTTTCTCAGGACGCGGCTAAGTCTTATACCTGCCTTGTATTGTGACATTTTCCAGTTCTCCTGTTCACCTGCATGTATACTGCTACATGCTTATATTATAATTTGCAATATAATTTTATAACATCTTATTTTTATTTTATTTTTAAATGTGTTCTAAGAATGTAAGATTGATCAGCTTGTTACACTTACCTATATTATGAAAATCAGCTACAGATGTCATTTTAAAGGAAAACAAATAACAAAAAGACATTTATTGGAAACACTAGCCACTTTAGATAATTTAAAAAAAAAACAAAAAAAAAGAATAATAGGTCACAAGCAGGAAATGGAAATATGGTCTGACATTTCAAACAGTACACACAAAGCCAATAGCCTCCCTGTTGTGGCCAATGAAGTTCTTTTCTAACGTCACAGTAAGACAAGCCTGCAAGCTAACCTAACAGGCCAACTGAGACCCCCAAACACTTTCTAATAAACACACTGGGCGATCAGAAGTTTTGCACAGGGAGACAAACACAAAACTCAAAAACATCTAAAAGGTGCACATCTCTGTCATCTCGTATTTCCCTAATCTGTGATTTTGTAAGTCACTTATCTGACAAATATGACTAATGTTTGCTTCAACTGACTCTAGTCTGGTGTGGTGAAGTGATGCCATTGAATCTGCAGACTCTGATGCTTACCGTCCCCTTTTTACCACAGTGGCTTTCACTGGATGTGTACATTCCATGGCAAGCACCATGGCTTAATCCAATATAAGTTAGTTACTAAAAAAACTAGTCATTGGATTCAAATAATAGCATTATGAGAACACACTTTAAGAATGAAACCTCAACGTGTCTGAAAAAGAGAGAGAGAGATCAAACAGAAATTTCTAAGAAACATTTTTAAGAAATTTCTAAGAACGCAAGTTCCCCATATTGCTCAATAATGGCAAGTGTTCCTTTTCAGGCTAGTTTTTACAGTATAAATTGCTTATTGCAGCAAGTGTCCATTACGTCTTACCACATATTAAAAGAAGCCTCTTAAATTTTATTGATGTGTACTTCATTAAGTGCTGCACTTGGACTCCATAAAAAAATAATGAAGACGGGAAAAGAATAAAAACATGTGTCCTGTGTACGTAAAACATGCATCATAACAAATAAGTTTAAATACAGTGCATCCAGAAAGTATTCACAGCGCATCATTTTTTCCACATTTTGTTATGTTACAGCCTTATTCCAAAATGGATTAAATTAATTTTTTTCCTCAGAATTCTACACACAACACCCTATAATGACAATATGAAAAAAAGTTTACTTGAGGTTTTTGCAAATTTATTAAAAATAAATAAACTGAGAAATCACATGTACATAAGTATTCACAGCCTTTGCTCTATACTTTGTTGATGCACCTTGGCTGTGTGCTTAGAGTTGTTGTCCTGCTGAAAGATGAACTGTCGCCCCAGTATGAGGTCAAGAGCGCTCTGGAGCAGGTTTTCATCCAGGATGTCTCTGTACATTGCTGCAGTCATCTTTCCCTTTATCCTGACTAGTCTCCCAGTTCCTGCCGCTGAAAAACATCACCACAACATGATACTGCCACCACCATGCTTCACTGTAGGGTTGGTGCCAGGTGATGCCTGGCATTCACACCAAAGAGTTCAATCTTTGTCTCATCAGACCAGAGTATTTTCTTTCTCATGGTCTGAGAGTCCTTCAGGTGCCTTTTGGCAAACTCCAGGTGGGCTGCCATGTGCATTTTACTAAGGAGTGGCTTCCGTCTGGCCACTCTACCATACAGGCCTGATTGGTGGATTGCTGCAGAGATGGTTGTCCTTCTGGAAGGTTCTCCTCTCTCCACAGAGGACCTCTGGAGCTCTGACAGAGTGACCATTGGGTCCTTGGTCACCTCCCTGACTAAGGCCCTTCTCCCCCGATCGCTCAGTTTAGATGGCCGGCCAGCTCTGGGAAGAGTCCTGGTGGTTTCAAACTTCTTCCACTTACGGATGATGGAGGTCACTGTGCTCATTGGGACCTTCAAAGCAGCAGAAAGTTTTCTGTAACCTTCCCCAGATTTGTGCCTCAAGACAATCCTGTCTCGGAGGTCTACAGACAATTCCTTTGACTTCATGCTTGGTTTGTGCTCTGACATGAACTGTCAACTGTGGGACCTTATATAGACAGGTATGTGCCTTTCCAAATCATGTCCAATCAATTGAATTTACCACAGGTGGACTCCAATTAAGCTGCAGAAACATCTCAAGGATGATCAGGGGAAACAGGATGCACCTGAGCTCAATTTTGAGCTTTATGGCAAAGGCTGTGAATACTTATGTACATGTGCTTTCTCAATTTTTTTATTTTTAATAAATTTGCAAAAACCTCAAATAAACTTTTTTCACGTTGTCATTATGGGGTGTTGTGTGTAGAATTCTGAGGAAAAAAATAAATTTAATCCATTTTGGAATAAGGCTGTAACATAACAAAAGTGGAAAAAGTGATGCGTTGTGAATACTTTCCGGATGCACTGTATTAATTATAACATGTAAGAATGTGTTTTAATGAACTAAACTTCATTAAAATGTGATCCAGTGGCCAAAGTCTTGGATTTTACGCTACAAGGCTGCCAGTTAAGATCTAGAATGACTGACTTTCTTGTAATACGTTTCTGTAAGATTAATAAAGTATCTATCTATCTATCTATCTATCTATCTATCTATCTATCTATCTATCTATCTATCTATCTATCTATCTATCTATCTATCTATCTATCTATCTATCTATCTGTAAATAAATGTGTTAGATATTTGTACTCAAAACCTTGGCATGATATTCAATATTAAAAGACTGTTTCTTTGTAAGTGGCTTATCATTTATTTGTGATGTTAGAAATTCTTTGATATTTGAAAGTTTATCTTCGTGTCCATCTTTAATTTTCTGATCCCAGTTATTCCACTGCAATATAATGGTATGGCAGGGCCTATCGCAGCAGCAATCAACTTTATGCTGAAACCAATACTGGATTTGGCAGCAGTTCACTGAAAGGCACACCTATGCTTCTTAACTTGCAGTCTCATTTGGGTAATTATTTTATATTTGACTGACAACAAGGTGACTTAAAAGATCAGAACACACTATAAGTTAAGCAGCAAACTTGTGGTTTAAAATCCATTACCACTGACACCTTAACACATACACAACCCTGACAGATATGGAGAAAACCTACTCAGTAGAATATTCAAACTAGACAGAGATGGTGTCCAAACCTCCACCTGAGTTGAGGTCCATGGTGCTGTATGACATTAGCTCTCACCACGGTGTGGTCATGTCATCCCAAACTGCATGTAAACAATGCAAAGGTCAGTAACACTTTAGTTTACAAACTGCAAAAATGCATTAATTACTCCTTTACTCTTAAGTAACAAGAAATTAACAAAGGCTTCTTATGGTGTTAATAAGATTTACAAAGCATCAGTAAAGATTTTCTTCATCTCTGCAATATGACCTACTAACAAAACGTAACTTTGGTGTGGTCTGAGGTGGCTTAAGTGAGACAAATTTCTATTGATATTGCATAATTAATTAAAAAACCTATGAATCTTTCATATTAACAAGTCATTTTGCTAGCAGATCAAAGGGTAATATGCCACACTGAACAGAGATGAATAACCTGATGTTTATATTAGTGTACTGAAGAACAAAAGAAGCCTTTGTTAATGTCTTTTTACATAAAAATAAAAGAACAATAGGTGCATTTTTGCAGTACCTAAACTAAAATGTTACCCAAAAGTCCCCATTGCATAATTTTTGGTAACTTTTTAACCCAGAACAATTTATAACAAAGAAATTGGCAGCCCTTTTAGCAATGTTGCATGAGGCCTCAAACTATCCTCTGCACATTCAACCTTGTTGGCAAAGGGTTCTCCCCTCAGCTTCTCTACTTTCATTTTTAAAAGTGTTGGCATTTCAGCCAGGAACACCAACCTTCAAAAATGTTCAAATTAGTACCTAGGCTATACACCACCTCTTGACGATGATAAGCTACTGTATGCAATAGGGCTGACCTCAGACCATCTTTGTCAAACTATGGAACTTTCCTTCATATGTTTTGGGGATGTCTTATTGTTGCGGTCTTTTGTTCTGGTGTTGCTACCTTTATGTCTTCAACCTGAAATACTCCAGTTATCTCATAAGAACATAAGAAATTTGACAAACAAGAGGAGATTATTCAGTCCATCAAGCCAGTTTGTTTAGCTAATAACTAAGCTGCCCCAATATGCCATTCAGATTCTTCTTAAAGGTTGTCAAGGTTTCTGTGTCTCCGTTGTTTGTTATAGAGTCCCCACAACTCTTTGTGTAAGGAAGTGCTTCCAGGCTTCAGCCCTAAATGTACTTCCCCTTAATTTGAAAGGATTCAGCAGGATCTACTCTATCAATGACTTTAAGGATTTTGAAGACCTGTATTAGGTCCTCAGGTAGTCTCCTATTCCCGAGACTTAACAGGTTTAATTCTCTTAGTCTACTAGATTAGGACATTCCCTTAAGTTCTGGGATGCACTTGGTTGCTTTCTTCTGTGCAGTTTCAAATGCTGCTATGTCATTTTTTGTAGCCTGGTGACCATCGAACTAAATGCAGTACTCCAGATGTGTTCTCACTAGTACATTATATAGTCTAAGCATAACATATAACATCACATTTTATTTGTCTTTTTAATTACTTCTGCACATTGCTAAGATGATTAAAATGCTGTGTCTTTCTGTACCTGGACCATTATCTCTTGCTGTCACTCATGCTTATTTACAGTTATATAAAATATATTTAAGTTTTTTAGCTGCAAGGACTAAAGAGGTGTCTGAGGCCAATTTTGGCAAATGGCAAAACTTGGTGGAAGTCATACAGCATTGGATAACCGGACACCCTCAAAAAAAACTAGAGTGGTATCCCATGGGCCAGCCTGATCTCCTCTCTTCTGATCAACACCTTGGTGATCTTACAACACACACATTTAAACTTAAACTTCATTACAAACATCGATCATTGTCAATATCAAGATGGTTTTCAGTTAACACACACACACACAGACACACATATATATATAATAATCCCTCGCTATATCGCGCTTCGACTTTCGTGGCTTCA